>NC_057814.1:21319256-21477110 GCF_018294505.1 Triticum aestivum | reverse complement strand
GGGGGAGGATCCCCTCCTAAATATATTGCTCAAAAGCTGCCAAAGCCAAGAGTCACCCCTTAAGCTTTGGCTGATCTAGTTTATAAGGGAAACCGGATAAAAAACCTAAACAAGTTGACCCCGTTTATGAGGGAAACTGGGCCGAAAACCGTACAGGTAACAAGGTTACAGAAGGCGAGAAAAAATTGCCACTCAGAAGAAGGCATCACCTAGCTAGCAGGCAGAAAGACCAACACCACGAGAGACACCAGTAGATGTGGGGTGCTGTCGAGGTATCACAATACCAAGACTCAGCAAACAACCTAACGCACCGCACCGGCGTGCGTACCGAGCCCAATGGCACAACAGAGGATCAACCAAAATCAACGAGTGCCAAACCTTAACATGAACCTTGACTGGGAGATCCGCCACAGACGGTCCAAATGATTAGCAGGTTGGGGAGGCATCATTGCATCGTCATTGAGCAAAGGTGAACCAAGACAACACCAAGAGCCCGAAGCTCGCCGCAACACCACGTCAACCAAGGGAGGATCTTGAGCATGCACCACGTGAAGGGCAGCCAAAGAGAAACTAGTGATCTGTTTTACCTTTTAGTTTTATTATATTTTGAATCATTCCAAATATATGAATTTCAAAAATTATTTTTCCTATTTTTTATTAAACATTCATTGTGCATTTAAAAATGTTCATGTAGCGTAAAAGTTTATTCCTTAATATATAGAAAAGAATTTGTGAAATTCAGAAAAAAAATAATGACAATTAAAATGTTCACCTATTTTAAAATTTCTTCATGCTATTTTTGATAATGTTCATGTAATTTGCAAAAAAAAATGTTTGTGCCAGTCAGGAAAATCATGTCATTTAAACTATATTTTGAGTGTTTAAAATATGATCCGAGACATCTTAAAAATTTGTTAATGAAACATAACATTTGTTTGCACAATTTGAAAAAATGTTCATAACATATTAAAAAAGTCGTGATGTTATAAAAAAAAGTTCTAACACTAACTGTTTGGACATTTTAAAAATGTTACTGCTATTTTTTGAAAAATGTTCAAGGTGTATTTAAAGTTGTTTAATGTATATTTTACAAATGTTGAACATGTATTGAGAAAATGCTGAAGTGTATCTAAAAAGGGTTCAACGTGTAAACGAGAAGTGTTCAACGTGTATGAAAAAAATCAGCATGTACTTTAAAAATGAAAAAGGAAAGTAAAAAAGAAGAAAAGAAAATAGGGAATATCCAAAAAATGAGAAACCAGAAAACCCCGATGAACCAAAATGGAAAAAAAACACAGAAAATAGGGGAGAAAAAAGAGCAACCAGAAAACCCTGAGGAAATCAAGCTCATCCAGTGGATCAATTCTGATCCCGATGCATTTTCTGATTGAGTGGTGCGCCTCACGCACTTATATACAACTGACAGAACTTACTTTGTCGTTCAAACGCATCACTTATGCATGCATTGTCATCCTGACAAACTAGCCAAATAGCACAAATAATAAGCACCAACTAAGTTACTGAGAAGCGTGTATTTACTACAGTATTTACTTGAGCCCATCCAAGCGCATACAGATAGCAGTACATACATAGTTCAGATAGGTTAGGACGAAAACGAATCTGAATATGAAAACACAATCCAGTCTCAGTCTTACAGTAAGTGTCAAAGCCACAATTGGAAAAGCACACTTTACAAGCAAAATCAGCACCGACAAGAGTAGCAGCAGTAGTAAACACAAGCGCAGCAGTCATGAGGCACAGTAGTATTATGCTAAAAAAGAACACGCAGCAGTAGCAGGAGAAGTGAAGAGGGCCGTTTCTTAGCCATAGGTGGGGGTGGAAGTAGCAGCAAACAATGAAGGTATCAGCGGGAACCATGACATGTGTAGAGTAGTAGATATCAGCTGTGGCACAAACTTGTACTAGTACTGGATATAGATCTTGATGCATCGACGCCTTAACCGATTTGCTCGAATCTGCATGATGCCCAAACAATCAAGCATCTTCCTTCCGGCATTGACCTGCATAACCAACATCATATCACGTCAGCATGTTAAAGTGATGAGATTTGAAACAACGGAAGAAGCAAATAGCTGGTTGGCAGGCAAGAGTTGCTACCTTATGTATGTACGCACACATTTCTCAGCCAGTGTGGCAGGTCAAACTCGGAGAGTATGCTGCCAGCATTTATCTTTGATTGCGGGAAATCGTTGCAGTAACACCAAGAAGTCAGCGGTGATTTCACCAAATTCAAGATATTGGAGGGTCGAGAGGAACTGAATGCCAGTTGGAACCTCCATCATGCGTTTCAGGTTGGTTAAATACAATTTTTCCAGGCACACCATGGTACCTTGGTCTATCTTTAGCTGACTCAGACGAGGCAGATCGCCTAGATAAAGAACCTTTAGCTTGGGAAACCACCTCTCACGAAACCTCAGCTTCTTTCCGTTGTATGCTCCGCTGAAATTTAGGTACTGCAAGTTTGACAGCCGAGAAAGGGATAGCAGGGGGTCTTCTGTCAGCTTGGACCAGCGTAGAATCAATGAATACAACGTCTTCTCCATATCACCTTTGAAGAGCTCATCCAACGCCCCTGCCGCTAGTCCTCCTCCCAAATGTAGCTTTTGCAGGTTTGGCATTGGCAGGGGGGCATTAAATGAAAGCACCTCATCCACATCACTTGCATTCACCTCTAGAAACGACAAATACTGCATCTGAGCTAGAGAGTCAAGGATGGGCTCAAAATTTATTCCCTTCACATTCCACAACCTCAGTCTTCTCAGTTGTGTCAACTCTCTTAAATATCTAACAGAGTCCTCACATGCTTCCAATGCCTGTAGCGTCTGCAGATTTGTTAGATTTCCAAAACCATTGGGGATACGAATACCACTGCAACATGCTAACTCTCTCCAATGTGGATCAATTATTTTCTCAGCAAATAAGTGTTTAAGCTTCTTCAGTTTCATAATCCCTCTAGGTAACTCAGGTATGTCACATCCAAAAAGGTCTAGTGTCAACAAATTTGAAAGCTTCTTAACAGACTTTGGGAGCATCTTAACTTTTGAATTACGCAAACACCAAATAGCGAAGGTTAAAGAGATCTCCAATGGCATCTGAAATTTTCTCGATGGGCAGACCACTTAATTCTAGCACTGTCATGTATCTTGACTTCTTACATAGCACAGGTAGTAGAGTGGACGATGGCATGCTATTGTCTAGTGTAATGACAGTTCGTAGTCGGTGTATGCTAAGAAATGACTGATGAATATCCTCCTTTAGTTTGCGCACTACCAGTCTTCGCACATCCGTCTCAAGAGACTGCCCACGCTTATTCTCATATGTAGCACCAAAGCAGTTCTTCTTGCACAAGTCAACTGCCAATTCACGTAAGATATCATGCATTCTGATTTTTTTGATCCTACCATCAATGTTCCTGTCAACAAGTTGCAGCATGCTTCTATCAATCAACTCATTCAGATAGCCTTCTGCCACTTCTTCTACTGTGCTTTCACCCCTCTCCTCGATGAACCCTTCGGCTATCCATAACCGTACAAGCTGCTTTCTTCTGAAAATATAGTCTTCTGGAAACAAGCTGCAGTACAGGAAACAACTTTTCAAGTGTGTTGGCAAGTAGATGAAGCTCAGATGCAACACATTCCTTATATGATCGAGACTCGAATTATTAATCAACTCCCAACTCAGCTGGGCTTTCATTTTGTTCCATCCTTTCACAGTTTTGTCACATACACGGAAAAGACCACCAACTAACACAATGAGAAGTGGCAAGCTTTTGCACTTGCTAACTATGTCCACGGCCAAAGGCTTCAACTCCGCAGGAAATTCATGATATGTATCACCAATCCGGTCAAAGTAACCAGGGAGTCCCTCCCTTGCTTTGTTGCTCGGCGAGCCACTACTTGGAAAGGCTTTCTTACAAAAGAGATCCAATGCCTTGTCATCTGGTAAAGCTTGCACTGTTAAGGTATGTCCACTCGAGGCAAGTTCAGCAACACACTTTTCCCTTGTTGTGATTAGGAGTCGACTGCCCTTATCATTATGAATAAGCACCCGAGACAAATAAGTAAATGCTTCTGGAGTCCAAACATCATCCAAAATGATCAAATACTTTCGTTTCTTCAGAAATTTCTTGAGTGTCTCTTCAACGCATGTGATTTCCATGTCCACAGTGTTGACTTTATCTCCAGAAAGTTCCTTGATTATATTCCTCAAGACATCTTCTTTAGAATAAGTTTGGGAGATGGAGACCCAGGCATGGCATTGGAAATTCTTCATCTCCTTCCTGTAGACATTTGCAGCTAAAGCTGTTTTACCAAGCCCTCCCATTCCAAGCAGCGCTATCACAGAGCGTTCCAAAATATCACTTGCCAACAACTTCTGAAGTTTTTCTCTGTTTTCATCCACACCTACGAGATCTTCTTCATCAAGGGAACGTGAAATGTTTGCTAGATCTTGGGACCTCTTGAGAATGTGATTTGAGTTGCTATAATCCCCGCTGTTTATCAAAGGAACCCAACGTCTTCTTGTCTCCGACAAGTGTGAAAGGTCTTTCTCTATTTCCTTCAAAGTGAAAGCTATGCACTTCAGAGCAAGCAGAGATCTTGGTTTCTTTAACCCTTTCTTCAGGTAAAAGCAACATCCTATATCATGTGCGTGACCAACAAGATGCAAGTACTCATCGACCATGTCCTCCATATTATGTGCTACCTTTCGTACCCCCTCCAACCAGCTCTCATATATTGCATCATTGGGGTTTCGAATGGCACTTTGGCAGAGAACATCATGCATCACACGAAGCTCCCTTACATGACGATCCATGCTGCCTTGAAGCTCTAGTAGTTGGGTCCCGTACTTCGCAAACTTCGCACTGGCCTGGTGTGTCGCTACTTTTGCCAAGGCAATTCCAATCTTCTTGATGGCTAGAAGAATCACAATATCTTCCATGACTTTATAAGAACTGCAAATGTCTCACTGTTGGGTGGTAGCCTAGTTGTCTATTTTTCTCAATACCGTTAGAACGGCCACTGCAAAATGAAGCATGCAATCTGTTAGTTAAGCAATTAATGCATTTTGCTAGTTGCAAGCACCATGATAGAAAATTGACATAAGCTGTGAAAATGCAAAAAAAATGGACGAACAATTCAAAACTATTTCCGAATCCAAGGGAAACAATGGATGGCAATTAAACCTGAGCATACCTGCCAGTTCGTCCGACCTTGGTGGTATCACAATTAAGAAGCGCCTCCTTCTTCCAGAAGATACAGTTTTTGTGCTTATGGTGCTGAAAGAAATCACAATGCATTACCCACAATGTATACTAGGCTCGCCAACTTCCAAAGATACAGCAGAAGTAGTTTTTGTTTGCACCGAGGGAGACTGTTCGTAGTACAACCTAAGATAGACAGAGAACTAGAGAAATACTGTGCACCTACCTCGTGATGCCTTAGATCCGTTCGATCTTAGTGACTTCCTTTTGCACTTCTGAATCTGAAACCATTGGGATAAAGCTCATGGATCCTAGCGAAAAGGGAGACCGGATGGCTTTACTGATCTTGTGGCCATTGAATCTTAATCATGGAGATGCTGAACACTCATGGAGCCCAGGTATGACTGCTGACTGGGAGTTTGTTGTTGATGACAAAGTAGCTGCCTTTGATCTTCAAGTTGAGGTGTCCTTGCTGTTCCTTTTATTACAGAACCAAAGAACAACCACCTACTGGCCTGTCCCTGTAATGGCAAGCAAAACTAGTTATTTTTGCATCGACCTAGTTAAGCTGATACCTCTAACGGTATAACCTGTTATACTGAAGAGAACTAGGCACAAAACCAAATTAAGAGCAACATACCTGCCTATTAGTCGATGGAGATCCGGCCAGATCTGGGGGAACGCTAGTCTCGTTGTTGAAGCCCGGCCGCAAGAACCAGCAGAAGCTCGTGCAATCATCATGCCCTTTAGACTTACATACGCACCTTGTGGCTCGTCAGCACTGCTCTTGCTTCTCTTACCAACCCAATAATTGCTCTTACCGATTCTTGAGATTTGTTAAGCTAAACTTTGGAGGACAACTCAAGTTGAGCAAGTCGAGGAAGGCAGCAGGAAGCATCTTTTTAGTATAATAAAATGATACAATCTGTCACTGCAAACAACTGAAACTTGTTAAATAGTGGTAGATAACATGGGATCCTTGTTGCCAATAATTAATCATGAATTCATGATACTTGATGCTGACAGTGGCAGGCATTGTTAGCAGGTGAAGCTATACAAAATGAGCAACTGAAGATGCTGAATTTGGTTCACTGTTCAGGGTCAGCGGTTGCAAACGAATACAAAAAGAGGATGTCCATTTCTTTTCTTGGAAAGTGTCCCCACTCACTGAAAGTAGTTGACCCCGATACATAAACGAGATGGATAGCATCTTTCCTGCACATATTTGCGCCTGAATTTCCTCGAGGTAACGTCTAGTTTGACCGCAAGTTGGGCACAGGACACGTTTTGTTTTGTCACTGGAATGAAGCAACAACAAATCAAATCAACTACTGGTAATTTTCCATGGCAGTCGAAGTCAGCAACAGCTCAAGATGGCAACGATTTGTAGGATGCTTAACTCCTGAATAAGGTCGAGCTCGTGGATTCAGAGAACAACAGATCGGGCTTACTCGGGTTCAGATTCAGTAGTTTCATATTGTCACCCAAGTCCTACCAACGACACGAAGAGGAGCGGGTTTGCTGGCTTACCTCGTCGTCGGCGCCGCTGACCGGGGGTCTGCTTCGCGGCGAACAGGGTAAGAGAGGGGTGTGAGTTGGCCGGGCAGGGGCCAGGGAGGCAGTCCCTGTCGCCGCACCGGGGGCAGAGGGCGGGGGCGGGGTTGGCCGGAGACTAGACGCAGCATTTTCCCGCCTAACCTAACCCTCGCCGCCGGTGGCCTGCTTCCTCCGTGTCCGCTGTCCAGTCCAGAGTGCCCAGCTGTGGTCTTATGCCGGAGGGAAGGGAGACCTGAAGCGAGCGCTAATGGACCGGCCCAATTCTTGCGGCAGTTTTTAGCTTTCATGAACCCAAAGATGTGTACTGCTATTTCCATGATTCGGAACGCTGGGGCCAGCATTTGAGCTGGGCAAGCCAGCCTCCAATCCAAACAACATTGTTTTCAAGAGCCGTGGCAGAGTCATGCAGCCTATGTGGGATGTCCCGAACATTTGGGTTCATGAAAGCTAACAGCTGGCTTCTTTTTGTGCACAGCTACTATTTACTAGCTGGAGCAACTTATTCTATAAGAATGCGTGATAATAATGTTTTGAAATCTCTATAGTAAAATTATGTAATCATGAACAGGGACTTGTTTGTAAGCCCGGATGTGTGACTGGGGTGTGGTATGTTGTACTCAGTTTCAGATTTTACGGCGGTGATGTGTTTGACTATTGATTTGCTGCTTGTCCTCTGTTCGTGTCACAAACCTGAACCGGTTACTGGATCTGTTTATGACAGTGTGGTTGTCTTTTGAATTTTGAATTTTGGGTGTTGCAGCAGGTCCGGTATTGGCCTTTCATTTGTCTGCTTTTCTTCTGAGCATTCCAATATTTGTGTGAGGATTTTCTTTTGCCACTCTGAAAGTCTCTCCAACGAAGAAGAAAAGACGAGTCTGTTCGGTACGGGTTCGCCCCTTCTCTCCCTCCCCTAGGCGGCCCTCCTCCTCACGCCTCCCTCCCCTCGCCACCGCCCCGACGTGCTGGTGGGCTAAGCCCTGCCAGTGTGGGGGCGGCGGCGGGGTGTTCCTCCTTCCCCCGCCCGGAACGACGGTCGCGGGATCCAAGATCGGGCGGCGGCGCGGCGTTTTCCTCAGGCCGCGGCAGCAGCAGCAGGCGGCGGAGACGCGGGCTGCGGGTGGCGGTGTGAAGGGGCTGAGGCATGCTGGGGCGCGGTGGGCTCCGGCAGCGCTGACCCTGTCGGCGTGCGGCTAGATCTGGGCCCAGGCGGCGCGGGCCGGGAGCGGCGCGAGCTGCGGGCATCCGCCTCTGCCGTGGCCATGGCTGGTGGGGCCGGAGGCGCAGCGGCGGTGGCAGGTGGGCGGGCTGCTCGGTTTCCAAGCGACCAGCCGGACGGACGGCGACGACGGCACGGTCGGACTCCCCGGTGAGCTTCCTCAGGGATGGGCGGTGGTCCTGGTGGGCACTCCTTGCCGGTGCCTGGGGCTGTGTTGGTGGCCTTGCGCGGCTCTGCGCTGGACGCCGAGGCAAGGATGCACGTCGCTGTGTCCGGGGGAAGGGATTGGGCTGTAGGGATGGGCGGCGCCGACATGCTCAGGCCCCTGTCACCGGCACGGTGTGCCGGTCTGGATGCGTCTGCTCCCCCACCTCCCCCTTTCCCCGGCCGCGTGCAGGCGACTGTAGCGCCGGCGATCTTCAAGGCGGGATACATTCTGCAGCTCGTCGGTCTGGGGTGTCCCCTTGGTCCAAAGTTGATCCTTTTGGATGATCTTGGGGGTGTCTGGATGTTGGGCGGCGGCCCTGGCGGCGGGAGGCGTGGCGTTCGTGGGCGGAACCTATGTCTTGGGTGTCGGCGGGCAACCATGGCCTCACGGGGGGCTTGGTTGCGGCTGCTTGGCAGAGCGAGGGTATGTCGGAGGGGTGCGAGTGCTGGAGTTCATCACTTGCCAGTTTTTGTACTGGCCGGCGGCGGCGGCGGCCGTGGTCGTCGTATCCTTCATGAAGGCGCCATGGCGGTGCTCCTGCCCCTCGCATGTGACTCCGGGTGAAAACTTGATCTACGGATCGAACGTGGGCGTCCCCTTCTAGGAGGCACTGTCTTGGAGTCCATGCTCTGTCATGACCGTCTCCCTCCTCCTCGTTTCTTTGTGGAGGACTCCGTCCTCTCCAAACGGTTATCCTTCGTCATCTTTAGTTAGCTTGGTAGGCAGTGGTATTGGGGGACGGTGCTCGACACCTTTGTATCATGTCTTGGGTGTGTGTTGTGTGCAGTGGCGGTGTGCATTGTATCGGTGTGTCCGGATGTTGTGATGATGTTGGCTTTATAATATAAAGCGGGAGAAGCCTTTTTGGTGAAAGTCTCTCCAAATAATCTTTTAGTGTAATTTTGTTACCCCTCCGTCTTCTGCAACAGCTAGGTTATGGGCATCGCAGAGCTGGATATAGCCTTTTCATTTTGTATTTCAGATGTGCTCCCCTTTTATTTTACTCCCTCTGTAAACTAATATAGGAGCGTTTAGATCACTACAAGTGATCTAAACGCTTTTATATTAGCTTACGGAGGGAGTACCTTTTGTAACCGCTTCAAAATGCTTCCTGCTGATGACTGAAACAAATTGAACTATGAAGAGGGTGCCAAGCCAACATTACCTGAAAACGTGCTTAGAACATGGGAAATACAGTACACAAGCAAGCAGACTGCGTACAATTGCCCAGATCAAAAGCCTCTGCATCCTGAAACGCGCACCTTCAACACTCGCTGCTATCCTGCATGCCAATCCCTGCACCAAAATAAACTAGCTAGATGGTTAATTAAGCCGAGCAGTTCACAGAATGTCTATCTGCAGTTAGTTGTAAAGAGGGAAATGCATTTTCCTCATATTCAGTCTTCATGTGGATCATGCACTTCACTTCTTCGACTTCTTGCGGAAGATCGAGGCTTCTCTTTCTTATATGAATCAGGGCATAGATCACCAAGAAGCTAAAATACTACTACAAGATTGCTACTTATTACTGCCTTGGCATACTGTATTGCTATCTTATAGTATACATGCACCCTGTCCGCTTAACTTGGCCGATAGAAGCGGCAAAAAACAGGTGTGGCAGAGGACAATGTCAGCGGCAGCAGCCACCGAGAGGCAGACATAGATCTCGCACGCTCACAAGGAACGGAATCCAGAAAATAAGGCAGTAGTAACCAAAGACAGTAACCATATGACAACAAGAACGAATACCTGAGCTGTGATGACTAATGAATCACAGCAATTTTATTTTTGGAAAAGTAAATGCATACCTGAACATTACGAAGTACAAACCAAGTCTTTTATTTAACAGCCACTGCTGAAATAGGCGACATAGTTCTCAGCTAGCACACATGCATAGAAGTACAGAGTTCAAACAGGTAATGCAAAAAGAAAAAAGGTCTGAAAATGGAAACACGACTCAGTCGCAGGCTTACAATAAGCACACATACGTAAATTAGTTTTAATATGGAAACACACAAATGCCAGTAAACTCGCCGTCTCACGAACAGCAGAGGAAACCCAATGCACGGACATGGTAGCAGTAGTGAACGCAGGCAGTAGTAGTAGCAGAAATGAAGCACTGTACGTAGTGGAGGTAGCAGCAAATTTAGGGGTGGAGATGGGCAGTTGGACATTTCGGAACAGCAGAGGAAATCCGGACTGTAAAGCAGAACAGCAGCGGCACTGTTGTGTGCATATTGATTGAGGTGCATCGGCGCCTTAACTCGTTGGTGAGGCATCTTCCTTCCTGCATAACACATCAACATGTTAAACTAGCTAGTACGATTGGAGACGGGGAAGGAAGCAAGTAATGGTACACTAGTTAGTTGGCAGGTGATTGGCGATACCTTACGTACATGCATTGTCTCCAGACCAGAGTAGCAGGTCAATCTCGGAGACTATATCGCCACTTCCCTCGAATTGCAGGACACTGGCGCAGGGATGTCAAGAAATCTCTGCTGATCTTGTAGAAACCTAGGTTCTTGAGGGACGTGAGGAACTCAATGCCAGGTGGGACGTCCGTCATGCTGCTGAGGTTGATTAAGATTAATTCCTCCAGGATCTCTATGGCACCTTGATGTATCTCTAGCCGACTCAGATCAGGCAGGTCTCTTAGGCAGAGAACCTTTAGCTTGGGAAACCAACCAGTGACTCCGCTGTATGCTGTGGTGAGATCTAGACGCGTCAAGTTTGATAACCGAGAAAGGGGTGGCAGGGGGTCTTCTCTCAGCTGGGACCAAAATAGATGCAATTCATACAAGTTCTGCCCCCTACCAGCTTGAAAGGGAGGAGTCTCGTCCAACGCCCCTTCCGCTAGTCGCCCTCTCTAAGTTAGCTTTTGCAGGCTTGGCACGCGGACATTCAACTTTAGAACCTCGTTCTCATCACTTGCAATCACATCTAGGAAGGACAAATACGGCATCTGAACTAGAGACTCACTGATGCGCCCACAATAAATTCCTTTCACATTACATAACCTCAAGCTTCTCATTTGTCTCAACTCCCCTAAATGTCTAAGAGACTCCTCTTGTACTTCCAATGCCTGCAGCGTCTGCAGGTTTGTTAGATTTCCAAGACCATTGGGGAAACACACACCATATTTAGACAATTTTCCTTCTCGATCAATTACTATCACAGCAAATAAGTGCCTAAGCTTCTTTAGTTTCACAATCCCACTGGGCAACTTATGTATGTCAGATTCATAAAGGTCCAGTGTTAACAAATTGCAAAGATTCTCAACAGACTTCGGGAGAACCTTCACTTTTGTATCACGTAAACCCAAATGGCGGAGATTAAAAAGATCACCGATAGCATCTGGAATCTTCTCAATGGGCAGACCACTTAGTTCTAGCACTGTCATATATCTTGACTCCTTACATAGCAGAGGTAGTAGAGTGAGTGATGGCATGATTTTGTCCAGTGTAATGAATGTACGAAGTTGGTGCATACCCGAAGGCTGATGATTATCCTTCTTTGGTTTGCGTAGTACCAATCGACGCACATTTGTCTCAATAGACAACCCACAATTATCGTCATATGTAACACCAAAACAGTTCTTCTTGCACAAATCAGCTGCCAAATCACGAATGATGTCGTGCATTCTAAATCTCTTCACCCTACCAAAAGTGTTCCTCTTAACAAGTTGTAGCATGTTTCTGTCAGTCAACTCCTTTAGATATCCCTCCGCCACTTCTTCTAATGTGCATTCACCTCTCTCCTCGACGAACCCCTCTGCGATCCATAACCGTACAAGTTGTTTCCTTTTGAAAATATAGTCTTCTGGAAATAAGCTGCAGTACAGGACACAACTTTTCAAATGTGTTGGAAGATAGATAAAGCTGAGATGAAAAACATTCCTGATATGATCGAACCCCGGATTATTAATCAGCTCCCAATTTAATTGGGCATTTATTCTTCTCCATTCTTCCACAGTTTTCTCATGCACAAGGAAGAGGCCACCAACTAGCACAATAACAAGAGGCAATCCTTTGCACTTGCTAGATATTTCATTAGACAAAGGCTTCAACTTCACTGGACATTCATAATTCGTATCTCTTGGAAAGGCTTTCTTACAAAAGAGATCCCGTGCCTTGTCTTCGGGTAAAGCTTCGAGTGTTAAGATGCACCCTTGAGAGGCAAGCGCAGCAACACGGCTTACCCTTGTTGTGATTAGCAGCCGGCTGCCCTTCTCATTATGAATACATATCCTAGACAAATCATTAAATACTTCTGGAGTCCAAACATCATCCAAAATGATCAAATACTTGTGTTGCTCCAGAAACTTCTTTAGCGTCTCTTGAAGGCATGTGATGTCCATACCCGCAGTGTTAGATAGAACACTGTCTTTATCTCTAGAAAGTTCCTTGATTATATTCCTCAAGACATCTTCTCTAGAATAAGTTTGAGAGATGGAGACCCATGCATGGCACTGAAATTTCTCCCTCACATTCCTGTAGACATTTGCAGCTAAAGCTGTTTTACCAAGCCCTCCCATTCCAAGCAGTGCTATCACAGAGCGTTCCAATTGATCACCTGCCAACCACTGCTGAAGTAATTCTCTTTTCTTGTCGACCCCCACTAGATCTTCCTCCTCAAGGCAACGTGAAATGTTTGCTAGCTCTTGGGACCTCTTAACAATGTAGTCCGAGCTGCTAGTATCCTCATTGTTCACGAGAACCCAACGGGTTTTTGTCTCTGACAGGTGTGAAAGGTCTTTCTCTATTTCCTTCACCTTAAAAGCTATCTGGTTCAAAGAAAGTAGAGATCTTGGCTTTTTGAACCCATTCTTCAGGAAAAAGAAAAAGCCAACATCATGTTCCTGACCAACTAGATACAAGTACTCATCCACCATGTCCTCCATCAGATGTGCTACTTTCCGTACCTCCCCCAACCAGATCTCATATGCTTGTTTCTTGCGGTTTCGAATGTCCATTTGACACAGAAATTCATGCATTAAACGAAGCTCCCTCACAACACGATCCATGCCGCGCTGTAATTTTAGTAGTTGCGTGCCGTACTTCACAAACAGTGCACTGGCCTGGTTTGCCGCTCCATTTGCTAAGGCAATTCCAATCTTTTGAATGGCTAGAAGAATCACAGTCTCCGCCATTATTTTCTGATATGTGCTAACGTCTCACTGTTGGGTGGTGGCCTAGCTGTTTATATTTCCTCAATATAATTAGGATGGCAACTGAAAATGAGGTAAATGATGTACTAATTAAACTTTAGTGTATCCTGCTAGCATTTGCCAAAACACACTAAAAATCTGCAACCACGGTAGAAAAGTGAAATAAGAAAAACCTTTCAAAGTAATCATCCTAAACTCTTATTTCATGATGTTAGCCTATCTAACTATAACCCACGAAATCAAACAAAAGAGTACATACAACAGGCAGGTCCATGAGAATTTTAAAAAGCTCAGGACTATGCTATAATCAACTGCAGCAAACTTAATTTCATTAACTGACAAGAACAAGTGAAACTAGACCAATAACTGACCATACATGATCTGCTTTTGTATAGGGACATCTCAAGTTCCCAAATGTTGAGGTTTTAACGAAGTAAGGCAAAGAGGGACCAAGATAACATACCTGCCACCTCGCTAATATGAACGTAGGCTAATGTGACAGTTCCAGGTAGCTTACTTCCATATTTTTCTCAACACCCATCTAATAGTATATCCAGATGTATGGAGAAACAAATAGCTAGAGTTTTTTATTAAGCTGCAAGAAAGAAAGATGTAGCGAATCAAGATAATGAATAAGCAAGCAAAGCTATAATGTCATATAGGACTCATTAGGAAAAACCAATATACTAGTACCGTAACTAAAACGACCTTAATTAAAAGGAGCAGTCATGCTCACTTTAGTATATCTTCACACGACAATAATGTTTGACTTTAGGAAGCTAGGTATTCACACACCAGTGTATCTTTGATGCAAGATCATAAGCCCATCAGGTGCTAAGCATATTGCCTGTAACAAGCATTATCAGGCTTGCAAATTTAGGAAGATACAGCAGGAATGGCTTTTGTTTCGCACAGAGGGCGATTGTTCTAAGTACAACCTAAGATAGCCAGAAAACTAGGTGTGCAGTTCTGAACGTGAAACAATCAGGATAGTCTCATTGATCCTCACCCAAAAAATGACCTCTGTTCTTGTTGTCATAGAGATCCTGAACTGTCATGGAGCTATCGACATGACGAGAGTGTGCTAGTTTGTCGGTGAACACAAGTAGCTGGCTATGATCTTCAACTTGAGGTGTCCTCCTTGTTCTTCTTACCCATGAAATATCAGACCTACATGATTTCTAATGGCAAGGTAAGCTGATCATTTTTGCATAGACTTCTAGCTTAGAATATTGACAAGGGAACTAGGTAGGAACGCACCTGGCCTGTAATCGATGTAGATCCGCGGAGCTCCTCCTTGTGCGCTTCGGGACTTCAAATTCTTCAAAACTGTGTCATGGCTTGGTGATAGTATGGAATACTAGTCATTCTGCGGAAGCCATCTCAAGACAGGCAGTTACTGAACCTGCAAGTCAAGTCAATGCTAGATGTGGCTGAAACTACTTCGAAATTGTTGTTTTCTCTGGTGACCACGCAGTTCCGGTGGAGCCAAATGGAGCCTTATCTTTAGAAATCTGTAGCAGAAGCCCGGTCCACTCATCTGGTCCAACTTCCATCCACGGAATTCTACATTCACATCCGTTTCTCTCTCGTGAAAGCAATTGCCGAAATAATTGAGTACTAGCAAGAGTGCTTATGTCACATGCACATTCCATTGGGTAGTGTACTAAATAAATAACAATTCTTGCGAATTTGCTGGTGAAATTAGTTAGGAACGTGGTTAATTTTGGACGGGCGGGCCAGGTGATATCTAATTTACCAATTGATTTTTGTGGATTACGGAAAAGTGTTTCCCCGCGCTTTATATTATAAAGCAAACCGCCAAGCATCCAACAACAACGGGTAACAGAGTGCAAAGTACAAAAAGTAAAAACGGATGTCCGGCTGGGCACAGCCAAAACAAGCCCCAACTACAAGAAATGAAGCTCTAGTCCCGATCCGGTGGCGGTGGTGGAAACGGTGGGGACATCGCGGCGGCCGAAGAACGAAGAGCGGTGATGATGGAGTCGATGTAGTCACGATCCCGCCGCTTGCTAAGCGGCCTCCAGAGCTGTAGGAAGCCACACATTTTAAAGACGGCGTCAGGACACGGCAAGGAATGACGTACTCGATCACTAATTTATTGCGACAATTCCATAGGGTCCACGCGAGGGTGGCTACTGCGACCCAAAGGGACGGCCTACGAATAGGTTGGGCATCTAAAACCTCCCTAAATAGGTCAAGGAGGTTATCATGGCACCAAGAGCCACCCACAACGTCCCGGAAGCAACTCCATAGGAATCGTGCCGCCGGCCATCGAAAGAAGATATGGTTAGAGTCTTCGGGAACGTCACAGAGTGGGCATTGGCCATCACCCGGGCCATGCCGCTTCTGGACCTCCGTGCCCGAGGGCAAACGACCACGAACCCATTGCCACATGAAGATGCGAATTTTCAGAGGCAACTTGATTGCCCAAAACCGTAAGTTCATTGGGCCCCGGAGTCGGCAGAATAGCCCGATAAAAGGACTTAGTCGAAAAGGAGCCACTCGACTCAAGGTGCCATGTCACAGCGTCAAGCTCGGACGAGGGGTTGTGTAGAGCGATGCATTCCAAAAGCTCATCCCACTGCGCACGCTCCAGATCCCCAAAGGTGCGCCAAAAAGAGATGATGCGAAGGTCCTGGAGAGCCGCTCCCACCAAGAGCATCGGGTGAGAGCAGATCGAGAATAACGCGTAGAACCTCTCCGCGAACGGTCTATTTCCCGACCACCGGTCCAGCCAGAATAGAGCATTAGATCCCGAGCCCACATCAATTGTTGTGCCGATCCGAAGGACCGGTAGCAGTTGAATAATAGACAGCCAAAACTGGGAGCCCCCAATCCTGGGGGCAAAGGCGAGTGGTTGTCCACGCAAATACTTTGCGCGGATAATATCCAACCACAGCTCGCCGACGCCGGTCTCAATGCGCCAAAGCCATTTGGCGAGAAGGGCGATATTCATGCGCTTCAAGAAGATCACACCAAGTCCACCTTGGTCCTTGGGTTTACAGATCTCAGACCACTTGACCATGTGGTATTTCTGCTTACTGTTTTCACCTGCCCAAAAAAACCGGGAGAGGTATTTAGCAATCTCCTGGTGAAGGGATTCATGAAGACTATAGAATCCCATCAAGTACATGAGAAGGCTAATGAGGGATGAGTTCATGAGAACCACCCGAGCTGCCTTGGAGTGCCACCGCCCTTGCCAAGGTTCCACCTGGAGTTGGAGCTTGGCAACCGTAGGGCGGAGGTCCTTCTCCTGAAGGCGAACATCACTAATTGGCATGCCGAGGTAGGTCGTCGGGAAGGATCCCAAGCGAAAATTAAGACGGTTGGCAATAGTGGTTTCCTCCTCCATGGAGGACCCAAGCACCATAACCTCGCTCTTTGCGAAGTTAATCGTAAGCCCGACATTTCCTGGTAGCACAGGAGTAAGAACTTGAGGTGTCGGATGTCCTCATCCGGACCCTCCACTATAAGTATCGTATCGTCTGTGTACTGAAGGTGAGTAAACCCCCATCCCCACTTAGATGGGGGCAAATGCCTCTAATGTGGCCAGCCAGCCTAGCCAAGTCCAGGATAGTGGCTTGGGCATCGACCACCAAGATAAAGAGGAAGGGAGAGAGGGGGTCACCCTGACGAACCCCCTGGCCTGTGGGGAAGTAAGGCCCCACCTCTCCGTTAATATGAATCGCCGTGCTTCCACTGGTAACTAATTTCATCACACGAGTAACCCAATGAGGGTCGAATCCGCGTTTGAGCATCACCTCCCGAAGGAAGGACCAATGGACTGAGTCATACGCCTTGTGAAAATCGATCTTGAAAAAGACCGCACAGAGACGTTTTTGCCTTATTTCATGCAGGATTTCGTGAAGGACAAGGATCCCATCCAAAATAAATCGGCCTTTGGTGAAGGCCGATTGGTTGGGGTGATGGATCCTTGGTGGAAGAAGGGCTGCCCTAGTGGCATACCCCTTCGCCAAAATCCGAAAGATAACATTAAGGAATGTGATCGGTCGGAATTGCCTAATATCCGAAGCCCCGCGGATTTTCAGGATCAGGGAAATAATCCCATAATTCAGGCGAGCCACATCAAGGGTTCCTCTAGAGAACTCGAGGAACAGAGCTAAGACATCATCCTTGATGATGGACCAGAATGCCTGAAAGAAGCGAACAGGCAAGCCATCCGGCCCGGGGGGCGATGCCAGATTCATGGACTTGACAAAGCGTTCGACTTCAGCCGCATCAAATGGGGCCATAAGAGCCGCATTCTCCTCAGGGGAGACCTGTTGGGGCTGGGTCTAGATATGGTCTGCTAAAGCCACGCCCCCCTAGGTCGCCCAGCGAATAGTTCCTTATAGAAACCATCCACATGCGCCCGAATCTCAGTCGGGTCCTGGAGGATCCGATCACCATCCCATAACAGAGGTATGGTGCCACGTCTACGCCTACCGTTGGCGATAGCTTGGAAGTATGCCGTATTGGCATCGCCAAAGAGAACCCAATTCTGGGTTCCACGCCGCCTCCAATACTCTTCCTCCTTGGAGAAATGTCCATAAGAGAATCCTTCAGACTGTAGCGAAGGGCCCACTCCTCCGTGGAGATCCCCACGGAGTCTGCACGGAGGTCCAGGGCTTTGATCTCTCCTAGAAGAGCCGCCTTGTGGACCCAAAGGTCTCTACCTAAATTCGCTCCCCACCCCTTCATAAATTGTCGGGAGCGCTTAGCCAGGTAATGCCACTCATCAAGGGATGACATGGCCCTGTGAGGTTCCGTACAGGCGAGGGTCCAGTGCTCCCGCACTGCCGCCATGAAGCCTTGCTGCCGAAGCCAGAACGATTCGAAACGGAAACGGGGGGAGGACGTGGGCGATCATCCCGAGAAGAGAGGAGAAGAGGGACATGATCTGAACCAATGCGAGTAATCGCCTGCAGCACCGCTAGAGGGAACCAAAGTTTCCAGTCGGGGGGAAATAAGGACCCGATAGAGTACACTAAGGGTAGGAGCTACCTGTTTATTGGTCCAGGTATATCGTGCTCCTACCCTGTCGAGCTCTCGTAGGCCGAGGTCGGCAATCCAATCGTTGAAACGTTGTATCTCGGCAAGGTCAACCCGAGAGTTATTCTTCTCTGCAGTGGAGCCGAGAAGGTTGAAGTCACCTCCAACCACCACTATAAGGGTGGCCGAGGAGATCTTGGCCCTTAGTTCCGCCAGGAACTCGGCCGATCGGCTATGATCAGCCATGCCATAAATGACTATAACCTCCCATTTGAAATTAACATCTCGCTCCCAGAGCTCCATGCTGACAAAGATGAAGGAAATATGCCCTAGAGGCAATAATAAAGTTATTATTTATTTTCTTATATCATGATAAATGTTTATTATTCATGCTAGAATTGTATTAACCGGAAACTTAGTACATGTGTGAATACATAGACAAAACAGAGTGTCCCTAGTATGCCTCTACTTGACTAGCTTGTTAATCAAAGATGGTTATGTTTCCTGACCATAGACATGTGTTGTCACTTTATAAACGGGATCACATCATTAGGAGAATGATGTGATGGACAAGTCCCATCCGTTAGCTTAGCATTATGATCGTTACAGTTTCATTGCTGCTGCTTTCTTCATGACTTATACACGTTCCTCGGACTATGAGATTATGCAACTCCCCAATACCGGAGGAACACCTTGTGTGCTATCAAACGTCACAACATAGGGTGATTATAAAGATGCTCTACAGGTGTCTCCGAAGGTGTTTGTTGGGTTGGCATAGATTGAGATTAGGATTTGTCACTCCGTGTATCGGAGAGGTATCTCTGGGCCCTCTCGGTAATGCTCATCACTATAAGCCTTGCAAGCAATGTGACTAATGAGTTAGTTGCGAGATGAAGCATTACGAAACGAGTAAAGATACTTGCCGGTAACAAGATTGAACTAGGTATCATGATACCGATGATCGAATCTCGGGCAAGTAACATACCGATGACAAAGGGAACAACGTATATTGTTATGCGGTTTGACCGATAAAGATCTTCGTAGAATATGTAGGAACCAATATGAGCATCCAGGTTCCGCTATTGGTTATTGACCGGAGATGTGTCTCGGTCATGTCTACATAGTTCTCGAACCCGTAGGGTCCGCACACTTAACGTTTGATGACAATTGGTATTATGAGTTTATGTGATTTGATGTACCGAAGGTTGTTCGTAGTCCCGGATGAGATCACGGACATGAAGACGAATCTCAAAATGGTCAAGACATAAAGATCAATATATTGGAAGGCTATATTCGGACATCGGAAAGGTTCCGAGTGATTCGGGTATTTTTCGGAGTACCGGGGAGTTACGGGAATTCGCCGGGAGAAGTAATGGGCCTTATTGGGCTTTAGTGGAGAGAAGGGATAAGGGCCAAGAGGTTGCGCGCGCCTCCCCCCTGCCCAAACCGAATTGGACAAGGGGTGGGGGCGCAGCCCCCCTTTCCTTCTCCCTCTCCCTCTCTTTCTTTCTCTCCTACTCCGAATAGGAAAGGGAATCCTACTAGGACTTGGGAGTCCTAGTAGGACTCCCTATGCTTGGCGCGCCCCCTAGGCTGGCCGCCTCCTCCCTCCCTCCTTTATATACAGGGGAGGGGATCACCCCAAGGACACACAAGTTGATCTTTTAGCCGTGTGCGGTGCCCCCTCCATAGTTTTCCACCTCGGTCATATCGTCATAGTGCTTAGGCGAAGCCCTGCGCCGGTAACTTCATCATCACCGTCACCACGCCGTCGTGCTGACGGAACTGTCCCTCGGCCTCGGCTGGATCTAGAGTTCGAGGGACATCACTGAGCTGAACGTGTGCAGATCGCGGAGGTGCCGTGCGTTCGGTACTTGATCGGTTGGATCGCGAAGACGTTCGACTACATCAACTTTGTTACATAACGCTTGCGCTTTCGGTCTACGAGGGTATGTGGACACACTCTCCCTCTCGTTGCTATACATCACCTAGATAGATCTTGCATGATCGTAGGAATTTTTTTGAAATTACCGCGTTCCCCAACAGTTGTATCAGAGCTAGGTCTATGCGTAGATGTTATATGCACGAGTAGAACACAAAGAGTTGTGGGCGATAATAGTCATACTGCTTACCACCAACGTCTTACTTTGATTTGGCGGTATTGTTGGATGAAGCGGCCCGGACCGACATTACAGGACTGTGTTCATGAGACTGGTTCTGCCGACGTGCTTTTGCACAAAGGTGGCTGGCGGGTGCCTGTTTCTCCAACTTTAATTGAATCGAGTTTGACTACGGCCGGTCCTTGTTAAAGGTTAAAACAGCACACTTGACGAAAAATCGTTGAGGTTTTGATGCGTAGGTAAGAACAGTTCTTGGTAGAAGCCCGTAGCAGCCATGTAAAACTTGCAACAACAAAGTAGAGAACGTCTAACTTGTTTTTGTAGGGCTTGCTGTGATATGATATGGTCAAGGCATGATGTGATATAAATTGTTGTATCAGATGATCATGTTTTGTAACAAAGTTATCGGCAACTGGTAGGAGCCATATGGTTGTCGCTTTATTGTCTGCAATGCAATCGCCATGTAATTGTTTTACTTTATCACTAAGCGGTAGCGATAGTCGTAGTAACAATAGTTGGCGAGACAACAACGATGCTACGATGGAGATCAAGGTGTCGCGCCGGTGACGATGGAGATCATGACGATGCTTCGGTGATGGAGATCATGAGCACAAGATAATGATGGCCATATCATGTCACATATTTTGATTGCATGTGATGTTTATCTTTTATGCATCTTATTTTGCTTAGTATGACGGTAGCATTATAAGATGATCCCTTACTAAATTTCAAGGTATAAGTGTTCTCCCTGAGTATGCACCGTTGCTACAGGTCTTCGTGCTGAGACACCACGTGATGATCGGGTGTGATAGGCTCTACATTCACATACAATGGGTGCAAGCCAGTTTTGCACATGCAGAATACTCGGGTTAAACTTGACGAGCCTAGCATATGCAGATATGGCCTCAGAACACTGGAGACCGAAAGGTCGAGCGTGAATCATATAGTAGATATGATCAATATAGTGATGTTCGCCATTGAAAACTACTCCATCTCACGTGATGATCAGACATGGTTTAGTTGATTTGGATCATGTGATCATTTAGATGACTAGAGGGATGTCTATCTAAGTGGGAGTTCTTAAGTAATATGACTAATTGAACTTTAATTTATCATGAAGTTAGTCCTGATAGTATTTTGCAAATTATGTTGTAGATCAATAGCTCGCGTTATAGCTTCCCTATGTTTTTATATGTTCCTAGAGAAAACTATGTTGAAAGATGATATTAGCAATGATGCGGACTAGGTTCGTGTTCTGAGGTGTATCCTCATTGCTACACAGAAGAATTATGTCCTTGGTGCACCACTAGGTAACAGTCCTATTGCAGGAGCAGACGCGGACGTTATGAATGTTTGGCTAGCTCAATATGATGACTACTTGATAGTTTAGTGCATCATGCTTTACGGCTTAGAACCGGGACTTCGCCCAAAAGAGCATATGAGATGTTACAAGAGATGAAATTGGTATTTTAGACTCATGCCCGTGTCGAGAGGTATGAGGCCTCCGACAAGTACTTCGCCCAAAAGATGGAGGAGAATTTCTCAGCTAGTGAGCATATACTCAGAATGCCTGGGTACTACAATCGCTTGAATCAAGTGGGAGTTAATCTTCCAGATAAGATAGTGATTGACAGAGTTCTCTAGTCACCATCACCAAGTTACTGGAACTTCGTGATGAACTATAGTATGCAAGGGATGACGAAAACGATTCCCGAGCTCTTCGTGATGCTGAAATCGACGAAGGTAGAAATCCAGACAGAGCATCAAGTGTTGATGATTGACAAGACCACTAGTTTCACGAAAAGGGCAAAGGGAAAGAAAGGGAACTTCAAGTAGAATGGAAAGCAAGTTGTCACTCCCGTGAAGAAGCCCAAAGCTGGACCAAAGCCTGAAACTGAGTGCTTCTACTGCAAAGGAAATGGTCACTGGAAACGAAAATGCCCTGAATATTTGGTGGATAAGAAGGATGGCAAAGTGAACAAAGGTATATTTGATATACAGGTTATTGATGTGTACCTTACTAGTGTTCATAGTATCCCCTGGGTATTTGATACTTGTTTGGTTGCTAAGATTAGTAACTCGAAACAGGAGTTACATAATAAACAGAGACTAGTTGAGGGTGAAGTGACGATGTGTGTTGGAAGTGGTTCCAAGATCATCATTGCACACTTCCTATACTTTCGAGATTAGTGTTGAACCTAAATAAATGTTATTTGGTGTTTGCGTTGAGCATAAATATGATTAGATCATGTTTATTGCAATACGGTTATTCATTTAAGACAGAGGATAATTGTTATTCTGTTTACATGAATAAAACCTTATGTGGTCATACACCTAATGTTGATGGTTTATTGAATCTCGATCATAATGATACACATAATATTGATGCCAAAAGATGCAAAGTTGATAATGATAGTGCAACTTATTTGTGGCACTGCCGTTTGCGTCATATCAATGTAAAGCGCATGAAGAAACTCTATAAAGATGGACTTTTGGAATCACTTGCTTATGAATCGTTTGATACTTGCGAACTGTGCCTTATGGGCAAGATGACTAAAACTCCGTTCTCCGGAACAATGGAACGAGATAGTGACTTATTGGAAATAATACATACCAATGTATGCGGTCCAATGAGTATTGAGGCTCGTGGTGGGTATCGTTATTTTCTTACCTTCACACATGATTCGAGCAGATATGGTTATATCTACTTAATGAAGCATAAGTCTGAAACATTTGAAAAGTTCAAAGAATTTCAGAGTGAAGTGGAAAATCATCGTAACAAGAAAATAAAGTTTCTACGATCTGATCGTGGAGGAGAATATTTGAGTTACGAGTTTGGTCTTCATTTGAAACAACGTGGGATAGTTTCACAATTAACACCACCTGGAACACCATAGCGAAATGGTGTGTCCGAACGTCGTAACCGTACTTTATTGGATATGGTGCGATCTATGATGTCTCTTACTGATTTACCGCTATCGTTTTGGGGTTATGCTTTTGAGACGGCTGCATTCACTTTACATAGGGCACCATCAAAATCCGTTGAGACGACGCCTTATGAATTGTGGTTTGGCAAGAAACCAAAGTTGTTGTTTCTTAAAGTTTGGGGCTGCAATGCTTATGTGAAAAAGCTTCAACCTGATAAGCTCGAACCCAAATCGGAGAAGTGCATCTTCATAGAATACCCAAAGGAAACTGTTGGGTACACCTCATGGGCTTATCTTATTATGGTCACTTGGGGACTTCCTGCTCATTGAGCATAGCTGTGAATATCCCTCTTGATCGGCGCAATGCCAAAATTTCAAAGGTCACTTGGGGGCTTCCTGCTCATTGAGCATAGCTGTGAATATCCCTCTTGATCGGCGCAATGCCACAATTTCAAAGGTCACTTGGGGGCTTCCTGCTCATTGAGCATAGCTGTGAATATCCCTCTTGATCGGCGCAATGCCACAATTTCAAAGGTCACTTGGGGGCTTCCTGCTCATTGAGCATAGCTGTGAATATCCCTCTTGATCGGTGCAATGCCAAAATTTCAAAGGTCACTTGGGAGCTTCCTGCTCATTGAGCATAGCTGTGAATATCCCTCTTGATCGGCGTAATGCCACAATTTCAAAGGTCACTTGGGGGTTTCCTGCTCATTGAGCATAGTTGTGAATATCCTTCTTGATCGGCTCAACGCCACAAAGCACTTGGGGGCTTCCTGTTCAAACATAGGTGTATTCACCAAAGAGAACATAGCGTTACTACCCTTGTGAGCTGGTTTGGAACACCAGGTGTATTCACCAAAACCTTCCGGGTTCTCCTGCTTTGTAGAAGCTGCCACTCCGCCCGGGTAATCCCGGAATGACAAGCCAAACTCTTGACAGTCAGTCTTACATAGACCTTGAACTTTTCAAGGTTAAAATGGCGGTCATGTGAGGCCGGTTTCACAAAGTGTAAAAGGTTAACTCAGTGTCTTGGCGGCCCATGAAAGCCTCGGAGCTTTAGGCTTGGCGGCCTATGAAAGCCTCGTTTTCTCGCTTTGAATTTTTTTTGAACATTTTTTGGGTTCATTTTGGTACCATATTGACATATGGTTTAAAGTGATTCAGGCCATGTAGCCTCAATTCTGACAGCTCATATTTGAGTGTATCCGTGGTTTCTGATAACCCGACCTGGCTTTGGACGATAAGTCGCCAGTATATGATGATATTAAATACTTGGAAGTATTGTCTTCTAAGTTTTGGGTTATCACCCTTACTGCATAGATATAGTAAGCTGGCAGTTTAATCACATATCACAGGAACCGGTTTTCAAACCAGGTTATATTATTCAAATCTTTAATAGCCAACATGGCTGGATTTTATTATGGTTATCAATAACCAGTATTATGATTGAGGTTTACAAAGCCGCTTCAGAATAATGGCTATTATTTCCTCATCCAAGAATATCAGCTCGCACCAAGGAGTATGGTTCAATATTGATATACAAGGCATTCAGCAATATCATACAGACAGTGGATATGATTTACTTACAATGGAAGAGATAGTCCCGAGTTGCTGCAGGCTTATGACCCGACACTTGGGGGCTACATTATTCAGATCATGATTATATCAAATATGGAAGTCCCATGTCACTGCCAGCATGCACCATGGCACTTGGGGGCTAATGCAAAGTCATTTTTACTGGCCTTATTGAAGACCCGACTCATCACATCGTAATGAGCCGGTCCTTGGGGGCTACCAATTGCTCCTGTGAAAAATTCAAGGTACACAAGCCTTAATCCATTATATTGAAGGGTCACTACTTAGTTGGTAGAGCACAAGGCTCTTAACCTTATGGACGTGGGTTCGAGCCCCATGGTGGGGGTTACATTATATGATGTTATTTTCAATGAAGTACATATAAAGTCCCAGCTCAATATTATTTACTAGGCCGGCCCTTGGGGGCTACACATTGCTGCTCAAATATACATGATCATATATACATGATCAATAATAAAACATGCAACTCAAACCAATCATAGCAATTCATCAATCACCGATAGGACAACGAAAATCTACTCAGACATCATTGGATAATAATATGAAGCATAAAGCACCATGTTCAAGTAGAGGGTACAGCGGGTTGCGGGAGAGTGGACCGCTGAATATAGATGGGGGAAGGTGATGGAGATGTTGGTGAAGATGATGGAGGTGTTGGTGAAGATCGCGGTGATGATGATGGCCCCCCGGCGGCGCTCCGGCGCCACCGGAAGCAAGGGGGAGAGAGCCCCCCTTCTTCTTCTTCTTCTTCCTTGACCTTCTCCCTAGATGGGAGAAGGGTTTCCCCTCTGGTCCTTGGCTCCCATGGCATGGGAGGGGCGAGAGCCCCTCCGAGATTGGATCTATCTCTCTGTCTCTCTCAGTTTCTGCGTTCCCCGATTCTGCCCTTTCACCGTTTCTTTTATATCCGGAGATCCGTAACTCTGATTGGGTTGAAACTTTCGCCCAGATTTTTCTCCAAAAAATAGCTTTCTTGCGGCAAAAGAAGAGCGTCAACCGCCTTACGGGGTGCCCACGAGGGTCAGGGGTGCGCCCCTGCCTCGTGGCCCCCTCGGGCACCGTCTCGCGTTGGTTTTTCTTCCCAAAAATCATAAATATTCCAAAAATGATCTCCGTCCGTTTTTATCCCATTTGGAATCCGTTTGATATTGGGTTTCTGCGAAACATAAAACATGCAATAAACAGGAACTGGCACTGGGCACTAGATCAATATGTTAGTCCCAAAAATAATATAAAAAGTTGCCAAAAGTATATGAAAGTTGTCGAATATTGGCATGGTACAATCAAAAATTATAGATACGATGGAGACGTATCAAGGTACACTTTCAAGCTTGATGTTAGCAACAGTTATGACCCGGTGTTGTCAATATTTACACACCGTCAATTTTGGTAATCATAACTCGGGAAGCTTTACATCTTCAAGCCGGCTGAAAATCAGATGAGTATTTCAAGACCAATATTTTTTATTAAGCATTGGGAGTTGAAGCAAATGAATTATTCTTCACAATATTTTTCTGTGAAAAGCCAACGTCACCTAATTGATTATGAGGCTGGCCTATTGACCTGGATTTTCTAGAAGAAGGAAATGACAAGGACTTAAGGATGTTCAAGTGCCGACTTACATGAATTTTTTAACCCGGAAACACAATCTGTCAAAATTGTTTTTGTGTTTTGTTTACAGGATCAGTTTAACATGGATAAATCCAAATTAAACTGGGGGCTAATGTCGGGGATATACCCCGCGGTATGACTCGGCCGTAAGTATGACCCGGCTAGGACTTAGTGTTTCATTGGTAAACCACCCGAGCCTGGTGACTCGTTGGTGACCCGGCAGATTATAAGCCAGGTTGTGAGCTAGCAGATTGTAAGCCGGCGGACAGTTATGAGCCAGATTGTGAGCCGGCAGATTGTAAGCTGGCGGACAGTTATGAGCCAGATTGTAAGCCGGCAGATTGTAAGCCAACGGGCAGATTATAAGCCAGATTGTAAGCCAGCAGACAGTTATAAGCCAGATTGTAAGCCGGCAGACAGTTATGACCCAGCAAGTACTTAGCCATGAAAATGAGTCGCCTGGAGTTAAGAAGCCCAAGACATTAAGAAGCCCATGGTGAGAAGCCCGTTATGAGAAGCCCATGGTGAGACGTCAGAATAGGTTAAGTCTTAATCTGAGTTGGACTCTACATGTAACCCGCCCCTTCAACTTAATCCTTGTCTTAATCCGAGCAGGGCGCCCCAAGTGGAGGAGAGGAAAAATAATCTCTAAGGCTAGACACAATTAGGAGAGCCGGTTTATGCGGCGACTCCCTCATGAGCATAATGAGACCTAGCCGCAAACAACATGTAGGGCTATTACCGGATGATGTTTCCTGGGGCCCGAAGCTGTCTAAATCCTTGTCTTGTGTGTTGATCCGCCTCGCGTTTCTCATCCCGATCAATCCCTCTCAAGCTACCACATAGATGTGTTGGCCTCACGACTAAGTCCTCACACTAGGACATCTGCCGTGACAATTCCACGACAAGATCCGAAGGCAAGATATTCGTTGCTAAGAATGGGTCCTTTCTAGAGAAGGAGTTTCTCTCGAAAGAAGTGAGTGGGAGGAAAGTAGAACATGATGAGGTAATTGTACCTTCTCCCGAATTGGAAAGTAGTTCATCATAGAAATCAGTTCCGGTGATTCCTGCACCAATAAGTGAGGAAGTTAATGATGATGATCATGAAACTTCAGATCAATTTACTACCGAACCTCGTAGGTGTTCCAGAGTACAATCCGCACCAGAGTGGTACGGTAATCCCATTCTGGAAGTCATGTTATTAGACCATGATGAACCTACGAACTATGAGGAAGAAATGATGAGCCCAGATTCCGCAAAATGGCTTGAAGCCATGAAATCTGAGATGGGATCCGTGTATGAGAACAAAGTGTGGACTTTGGTGGACTTTCCCGATGATCGGCAAGCCATAGAAAATAAATGGATCTTTAAGAAGAAGACCGACGCAGATGGTAATGTTACTGTATACAAAGCTCGACTTGTTGCAAATGGTTTTCGACAAGTTCAAGGAGTTGACTACGATGAGACTTTCTCACGCGTAGAGATGCTTAAGTCTGTCCGAATCATGTTAGCAGTTGCCGCATTTTATGATTATGAAATTTGGTAGATGGATGTCAAAACTGCATTCCTGAATGGATTTCTGGAAGAAGAGTTGTATATGATGCAACTAGAAGGTTTTGTCGATCCAAAGGATGCTAACAAAGTGTGCAAGCTCCAGGATCCATTTACGGACTGGTGCAAGCCTCTCGGAGTTGGAATAAACGCTTTGATAGTGTGATCAAAGCATATGGTTTTATACAGACTTTTGGAGAAGCCTGTATTTACAAGAAAGTGAGTGGGAGCTCTGTAGCATTTCTAACTTTATATGTGGATGACACATTGTTGATTGGAAATGATATAGAATTTCTGGATAGCATAAAGGGATACTTGAATAAGAGTTTTTCAATGAAAGGCCTCGGTGAAGCTGCTTACATATTGGGCATCAAGATCTATAGAGATAGATCAAGACGCTTGATAAGATTTTTCAATGAGTAAATACCTTGACAATTTTTTTTGAAAGAGTTCAAAATGGATCGGTCAAAGAAGAAGTTCTTGCCTGTATTACAAGGTGTAAAGTTGAGTAAGACTCAAAGCCCGACCACGGCAGAAGATAGAAGGAGAATGAAAGTCATTCCTTATGCCACAGTCATAGGTTCTATAAAGTATGTTGTGCTGTGTGCCAGACCTATTGTGCACCTTGCCATGTGTTTGCTAAGGGGGTACAATAGTGATCTAAGAGTAGATCACTGGACAACGGTCAAAATTATCCTTAGTGAGGACTAAGGAAATATTTTTCGATTATGGAGGTGATAAAGAGTTCGTCGTAAAGAGTTACGTCGATGCAAGGTTTTACACCGATCCAGATGACTCTAACTCTCAATCTGGATGCATATTGAAAGTGGGAGCAATTAGCTAGAGTAGCTCCATGCAGAGCATTGTAGACATAGAATATTTGCAAAATACATACGTATCTGAATGTCACAGACCCGTTGACTAAACTTCTCTCACGAGCAAAACATGATCACACCTTAGTACTCTTTGGGTGTTAATCACATAGAGATGTGAACTAGATTATTGATTCTAGTAAACCCATTGGGTGTTGGTCACATGGCGATGTGAACTATGGGTGTTAATCACATACAGATGTGAACTATTGGTGTTAAATCACATGGCGATGTGAACTAGATTATTGAGTCTAGTGCAAGTGGGAGACTGAAGGAAATATGCCCTATAGGCAATAATAAAGTTATTATTTATTTCCTTATATCATGATAAATGTTTATTATTCATGCTAGAATT
The DNA here is from genome assembly GCF_018294505.1 of Triticum aestivum. Taxonomy (NCBI): domain Eukaryota; kingdom Viridiplantae; phylum Streptophyta; class Magnoliopsida; order Poales; family Poaceae; genus Triticum; species Triticum aestivum. The sequence continues at coordinate 21,447,690 of NC_057814.1, read as the reverse complement.
GTATTAACCGGAAACTTAGTACATGTGTGAATACATAGACAAAACAGAGTGTCCCTAGTATGCCTCTACTTGACTAGCTCGTTAATCAAAGATGGTTATGTTTACTGACCATAGACATGTGTTGTTATTTGATAAACGGGATCAAATCATTAGGAGAATGATGTGATGGACAAGACTCATCAGTTAGCTAAGCATTATGATGGTTACAGTTTCATTGCTGCTGCTTTCTTCATGACTTATACACGTTCCTCAGACTATGAGATTGTGCAACTCCCGAATACTGGAGGAACACCTTTTGTGCTATCAAATGTCATAGCGTAACTGGGTGATTATAAAGATGCTCTACAGGTGTCTCCAAAGGTGTTTGTTGGGTTGGCATAGATCGAGATTAGGATTTGTCACTCCAAGTATCGGTGAGGTATCTCTGGGCCCTCTCGGTAATGCTCATCACTATAAGCCTTGCAAGCAATGTGACTAATGAGTTAGTTGCGGGATGAAGCATTACGGAACGAGTAAAGATACTTGCCGGTAACGAGATTGAACTAGGTATCATGATACCGACGATCAAATCTCAGGAAAGTAACATACCGATGACAAAGGGAACACCGTATATTGTTATGCGGTTTGACCGATAAACATCTTCGTAGAATATGTAGGAACCAATATGAGCATCCAGGTTCCGCTATTGGTTATTGACCGGAGATGTGTCTCGGTCATGTCTACATAGTTCTCTAACCCGTAGGGTCCGCACGCTTAACGTTCGATGACGATTGGTATTATGAGTTTGTGTGATTTGATGTACCGAAGGTTGTTCGGAGTCCCGGATGAGATCACGTACATGACTAGGAATCTCGAAATGGTCGAGACATAAAGATCGATATATTGGAAGGCTATATTCGGACATCGGAAAGGTTCCGAGTGATTCGGGTATTTCTCGGAGTACCGGGGAGTTACGGGAATTCGCCGGGAGAAGTAATGGGCCTTATTGGGCTTTAGTGGAGAGAAGGGAGAAGGGCCACTAGGTGGCGCGCGCCTCCACCCTGCCCAAACCGAATTGGACAAGGGGTGGGGATGCAGCCCCTCTTTCCTTCTCCCTCTCCCTCTCTTTCCTTCTCTCCTACTCCGAATAGGAAAGGGAATCCTACTAGGACTCCCTATGCTTGGCGCGCCCCCTAGGCTGGCCTCCTCCTCCTTCCCTCCTTTATATACAGGGGAGGGTAGCACCCCAAGGACACACAAATTGATGTTTTAGCCGTGTGCGGTGCCCCCCTCCACAGATTTCCACCTCGGTCGTATCGTCGTAGTGCTTAGGCGAAGCCCTGCGCCGGCAACTTCATCATCACCATCACCACACCGTCGTGCTGACAGAACTCTCCCTCGGCCTTAGCTGGAACTAGAGTTTGAGGGACGTGACCGAGCTGAACGTGTGCAGATCGTGGAGGTGCCGTGCGCTCGGTACTTGATCGGTTGGATCGCGAAGACGTTCGACTACATCAACTTCGTTACATAACGCTTCCGCTTTCGGTCTACGAGGGTACGTGGACACACTCTCCCTCTCGTTGCTATGCATCACCTAGATAGATCTTGCATGATCGTAGGAATTTTTTTGAAATTACCGCGTACCCCAACAGAAGAAGTCACCTCGGTCCATAGAGCCGACTTCGAAGGTGGCATCCTTCAACCCAAGAAGGATGCCACCGGAGTGACCCACAACTCCACTAGACGGCAACCAGTGCCAGGCAAACAGGTGTCTAGTAAGCCGTCCAAGCTCGGCCAGGGAGAAATCAACCCTCATAGTTTCCTGAACTGCCACAATGTCGATGGATTCTTCGCGCATGTAATCAATCAACTGCCTGCGGCGGCCATCGTGGCCGAAACCCCGCAGGTTCCAAAAAAGAGCACGCATGACTACTCGCCTAGGGGGTCCTCCCTGGACCCCACAGTAGTAGAAGCACTCTGCGCACGACGTAACTGGGCCGTGCGTGAACGGGTGCGACCACAAACCTCATCGGGGGCCAAATCAGGGTGGCCCCATCTACCTAACGGCCGCGGGGTTGGGAGGGCCCCATCCATCGAAGCTACCGCCTCACGGGCCCTAGCGGCCGCGAGGCGGCCCTCGAGGACCTCTTTGTCCTGGAGGGATGCGATCTGTTCAAGCACGAGGCCTTTTTCCCCGCGAATCGGCCGCCACTTTAGCCAGGTGGCCTAATGGGACACCCGCAAGAGCCGAGAAGGATGCATCACAAATATCATCAAGAGCATCAAAAAGAGGGGTGGCCGAGGTGGGCGGACCTGGATCAAGATTCCGCGCGGCTGCACGGCGCACGGACTTCTCCACCGCATTCGGCGAGGCCCCATCCGGCCGCGACGCCGAGTCCAGGCGAGCGCTCTTCCGCGTCGAGGAAGCCGGGGTCAAGGCCGAGTGGGGACGCCGCTTGGCCTTGGTGGAGATGAGCGGCGCGGTCGCCAGCGATGATAGGGCCGGGTCCACCGCGAGCGTCGGCACCGGGGCGGGAGGCAAGGCCTTGGGAAGAGAACCCCCTACCACCGGAGCCGGAGAGGGAGCTCGTGGCGAAGATGCCGGCTGGACCTCCATCCGGACCCTGCTCGTGTTGCTCACCCCGCCCCCATCGTCGGAAGAAACCCGTGGCTCCATGAGGACCGGGATGGTCGCACCCGGAGGAAGTGTGGCCGCCTCATCCAGCATGGCGGCAATCACCGCGATGTCCTCTGATACGTCTCCAACGTATCTATAATTTTTGATTGTTCCATGCTATTATATTATCTGTTTTGGATGTTTAATGGGCTTTAATATGCTCTTTTATATTATTGTTGGGACTAACCTATTAACCGGAGGCCCGGTGCCAGTTTCTGTTTTTTTGTGTGCCTATTTTAGAGTTCTAAAGAAAAGGAATACCAAACGGAGTCCAAACGGAATGAAACCTTCGCGATGATCTTTCTTGGACCGAAAGCAATCCAGAAGACTTGGAGTTGAAGTCTGGGACTCTACGAGGAGGTCACGAGGCAGGAGGGCGCACCCAGGGGGTAGGCGCGCCCCCACCCTCGTGGGCCCCTCATAGCTCCACCGACATACCTCTTTCGCCTATATATACTCTTATACCCTAGAAACATCAGGGGAGCCACGAAACCACTTTTCCACCGCCGCAACCTTCTACACCCATGAGATCCCATCTTGGGGCCTTTTCTGGCGATCTGCTGGAGGGGAAATCGATCAGGGAGGGCTTCTACATCAACACCATTGCCTCTCCGATGAGCGTGATTATTTTACCACAGACCTTCGGGTCCATAGTTATTAGCTAGATGGCTTTTTCTCTCTCTCTTTGATTCTCAATACAAAGTTCTCCTCGATGTTCTTGGACATCTATTCGGTGTAATATTCTTTTGCGGTGTGTTTGCCGAGATCCGATGAATTGTGGATTTATGAACAAGATTATCTATGAATATTATTTGGTTCTTCCCTAAATTCTTATATGCATGATTTGATATCTTTGCAAGTCTCTTCGAATTATCGATTTAGTTTGGCCTACTAGATTGATCTTTCTTGCAATGGGAGAAGTTCTTAGCTTTGGGTTCAATCTTGCGGTGTCCTTTCCCAGTGACAGTAGGGGCAGCAAGGCACATATTGTATTGTTGCCATCGAGGATAAGAAGATGGGGTTTATATCATATTGCTTGAGTTTATCCCTCTACATCATGTTATCTTGCTTAATGCGTTACTCCGTTCTTATGAACTTAACACTCTAGATGCATGCTGGAAAGCAGTCGATGTGTGGAGTAATAGTAGTAGATGCAGAATCATTTCGGTCTACTTGACATGGACGTGATGCCTACGTTCATGATCATTGCCTTAGATGTCTTCATAATTATGCTCTTTTCTATCAATTGCTCGGCAGTAATTTGTTCACCCACCGTAATACATGCTATTTTGAGAGAAGCCACTAGTGAAACCTATGGCCCCCAGGTCTCTTTTTTATTATATTACATCTCTTTTGTTTATATCGCATCTCGTTTACTATTTTGCGATCTTTAATTTCCAATCTATATAACAAAAATACCAAAAATATTTACTTCATTATCTCTATCAGATCTCACTTTTGCGAGTGACCGTGAAGGGATTGACAACCCTTTTATCGCGTTGGTTGCAAGGTTCTTGATTGTTTGTGTAGGTACTAGGTGACTTGTGTGTCGTCTCCTACTGGATTGATACGTTGGTTCTCAAAACTGAGGGAAATACTTACGCTACTTTGCTGCATCACCCTTTCCTCTTCAAGGGGAAAACCAATGCATGCTCAAGAGGTAGCATCCTCCGCGTCCCCATCCGCCGCCGAGAGAGGCGCGTCGTGAGGTTTGGACAGCGGAGAGGAAGCCGTGCCAGTCCGGGGCGGGGGCTCGTCATGGTCCCCCGAGTCGCCATCAGAGCCGTCCGAGCCCGGGGAGCGGCTGCGCGAGCGGCAAGGTCGGTCACGGTCGGAGCGGTGGCCGCCCGGCCCCCCAGGGCCATCCTCCCCATTAGAGTCAGCGCCATCTCCGGGCTTGGCAGGGGAGGCAAGAAGATCATCCTCCACCGAGATGTGCGGGCCATATCCCGTGTCGTTGAAGAACATTCACAGAGTTGTCTGGAGCTTGGAGGGGTCCGGAGTCTTGATCTGAGCGCGAACAGCTGGCCCCTTGACCAGAGAGAGAGCATTCACCGTCACGATCTTGCCCAGGAGCCGGGACATACCCCGGATGACGCTCTCCGCACGGGCAATGGGAGGAAGCCCACGAATCTGAATCCACATCGAGGTCAAGGAGGCCACAGCAAGAGGGTCCACTGAGGACACACAGATGCGGACCTTAATCTGGTTGAGAGCCAAGGTCAGCTGGGCGCTGTGGGTGCCGAAGCGGAGGCTCGCCGCATCCGGGAACACCGCCGTGAACTCCTGGTCCGAGATCGGGGTAACCTCCCAATCCCAGTCTGGCCTGAACAGGTGGCGGAGCTCCTCGGAGATGATCGCATGAGACGCCGTCTTGCCGTCGAGTACCAAGATGAGAGCAGTGAGAGTGGAGGAGGCGACTGGCACAGGAAGGTCCATCTGAAACAAGCCAAGGTCGTCCAAGGCATAGCCAAAGAGGCCGAGCACGCCGAGAGCCTGACGATCCGGGCAAAGCGCGGCGGGGTGGTCAGACCTCTTGCACTTGAAGCATGCGTGGGGCTGCTTGCAATCCACCTGACAGTGCCCCTCCACGCCACAGTTGAAGCACGTCACCAACGGTGCCGGCGGCCGATGAGCCGCCACCGTAGGAGCGGTGGAGGGGGGTCGTATCGCCGCGGGGGAGACGTCCGAGCGGCCGGAGCGCGCCGGTGAGCGGGAGCGACGTGGCGGGGAGCGCCGGTCCCGGTCGCGGCCGTGGTCCCGCCAATTCTCCGAAGAACGTTCACGCGGACGTGAGTCACGCCACCCGGCCCCGTCCGCCGACGCGGTGCTCTCGCCTGTGAGCATGGCGTCCCGGAGTTCGGACTCCCGGTGAGCGCCGTCGGGGGTGGGGCGACGCGGGTCCTGGGTGGACTGGGGTTCGCGTCCCTCCGCTCGCCGCTTTGGCCCGGGGGCCTCGTCGCCGGATTCACGCGCCATTGGGGGCGGGAGAGCACGGGGAAGAGGGGAGGGGGGCGCGGGGAGAGGGAGAGCGAGACGGAGGCGGCGCGGAGGAAGTGGGGAGATGGTTCGGGGTCGAGCCGGACGAGGCCAACCCTAAAAGGGGGACTTGGGCCTGGCCCAACCACGTGTGACCTGGCAACGGGCCCACCTTGGCCCGAGTCACCACCGCGGCCCAAGACGGCCCAAGGTCACCACCAGTCCCCGGCCACCAGCCGGGGCCGCAGCCGCCGACCGGCCACCAGCCGGGGCCGCAGCCGCCGAGGAACGGAAGGACCAGAACCTGGACGAGCGGACAACGACCGCCGGAGCCGCGGTGGGGGCCGGCAGCAGCAGAGGACCAAGGGGAGCCGCAGACTCGGATGGCGTCGGCGAAGCACGCCGCCACGACATCGCCGCACGGGTGAGCTTCGACCTCCCGGCCACCCCCAAGCTCGCGCTCGGGCCCCACGACCGTAGCGACCGGCGCCTTGGCCATTGCCTGATGGCGGTGGGGAAGGTGGTGCGGGACGGGCGAAGTGTCGCGTCAGCAAGGGGAGGGGAGCGAGATGGAGGACAGGGGGCGGGGTGGATGCGAGGCGTCAGCGGCGACGGCAGCCGCCAGCCGGCCGCCGAAGCGGCGAGGGTGCCTGGGGAGGCCCGACGCGAGGGCCGCAGCCTCGGCGCAGTCCTCGTCATCCGCCTAGTCAGCCCAACAGATCCGCGCCGGGGACGGGGCGGCGCCCGCCGAGGCCGGCGTCGAGGGGAGCGGGGACGACCAACCAGGAGTGGAGGACAGGGGACGGGGGGGTGAGGGCGGGGGCGTGCTGGAGGTCGCCGGTGGCGCGCAGGCAAGGGGGGAGGCCAGCCGCGTGCGACGACACTGCGGTCGCCGAGGGGATCGCCTCGAGGGTCGTCATCCCGTCGCGCTCCTCGCCAGTCTCTTTCTGCGGGCTGCTATTGGTTTAGTGGCTGGCCTAACCGAACCCATTAATTGCTGTCCATACCGAGCAGCACCGTCGCCGTCACCTGCCCCGGGAAGGGGACGAGCGCGCAGGGTCAGAAGGGCCCGCCGCCACCGGCACCACCCGGGCCAGCGCCGGGGGCATCGCCGGCGGCGGCGGGGGAGATCCAACAGGGAGGGGGCGAGAAGAAGGGGATGGGGCGCGCCGCCCCGGCCACCTCCCGGGGAGGCGGCGTAGGGGTGGGAACGGGAGGGGGAGAGGGAAAAGGGGGGCGGGCAGGGCCGGGGCGCGCGCGCCGGCGGCCGGTGGCGGCGGGAGGGGGCTAGGGCGCCGCCGGCGGTGGCGGAAACCCTAGCATGAGGGAGCGGGTCGGGGGCCTAGGGGAAGGGAGTCCATTTTTGTGGATTAGACTGTGAATTCTGTAGCTTTGTTGTCTGAATCCAGATATCTTGCAGGTCACTACTGTCCTTATGTAGCTTAAATTTGTAGATAGATTCTTAGAAAGAGCGATTCCATGGTTGGTTCTGTCTGAAACGGCTCTGACTGGAAAACAATTGACTGTCAGTTCTTAATCAGTATGTATATGTAACATGATGCTCATTAATTGCGTGTTCTTCAGGATGAACTTGAGGAATATTTAGAGAAGGCCAAGACTAGGACTGAGAGCAAGGTGGCCACTGCCGGCCACTAACGACAGTATATATGCACAACAGCACAATAACTAATTAAGGGGTCAAAAAATGAAGAAATACCTAAATCGTGTAATCTTTATATACTTTGAGAGAAGGAACAGAAGGAAACAACATCTGAAGAGCAAGCTGGTGTGGCGTCGATGGCGAAGGGCAAGCGGAAGGTTGAGGCTGGTGGTGGTGTTCATCGACTGTCGGAGTGATGGGCGGCACCACAGGCAAAATCAGAGCTCGAGGTGCGCCTCTGTGAGCTCGACTGCTCGAGTAGGTGATTACATCGTGCTACGTCACGCACTCATGCAACTGACGCAGGTGAGGAGGCAGAGCTAAGCCATCGGGCATGAGCTAGCCTGAACAAACCAGATTAATTCTGTTGTTCGATTGGACAGTGAGCAGAGCACTTCTGCACTGAAAGCAAGATCATTCAGATAAACTAGCTCAATGACATAATAAATACTGTAATAGACACCAACTAAGAAGCATTTAAGTACCCTTTTGCGAACATCAATCCCTGAAGAAAACTTCTGCACTGAAATGACATGCAATGTAAGCAATATCATTCAGACAAACTAGCTCAATGGCATAATAAATACGAGTAATAGACACCAACTAAGAGGCATGTAAGTAGCCTTTTCTGAACATCAATCCCCGAAGAAAACTGCTTATCACTTGAGCTAATCGATCGTCTCCTTCGTCTGTTGCTGAAATTTATAGGATACATACATGCACGCTGTAGCACTCAAAAACATTGTCATGATACATTGGTGTATATTTATTGCATCAATGTATTGCTCAAGAAAAAAAGGACATCCACATTGGAAGCAGCTAGCTAGAAACAAGGCAGGCACATCAACAACAACTGTAAGGAAGTATACGTATGACAACAATGAAAATGAACACCTGAGCATTGTCTATCAAAGCCAATTCTTTCGGATGAAAATAAACAATTGAGAATCAAGGATTATCAAACCAATTCCTTGAGAAGAAAATCTGATGTCTGAGCATTATGAATCATAAATCACGTCTTTCATTTAACAAGCACAGCTGAAACAAGAACACACGAATGAATAGCAGTACATATATAGTTCGGACAGGTAACAAGAAAATTAGCCTGCAAATGGAAACACGAGTACACGACTCAGTCTCCATCTTACAATAAGTTTTTTTCTTATTTAAAACCCACAACCAGAATCAATCAATAGGCAATATTATCGCACTTAAGAAGCAAGCGCATGAACAGTAACATCAGTATCAGCAGTTCAGCACTCGGCAGCAGCAGAAGTGAAGAGCACCATACGCAGTGGAGACCGAACTAGCAGCAAATGGTGCAGTAGTACATCTTGATAAAGCAGAGGAAACGTGGAAGGTGTGATATCACTGGATATGTATGTTGAGATGCATTGAGTCGAATCTCCACATGGTCCAAATATTCCGGCCGGCAACCTGGAATCCTGCATAACCAACATTGAATCACATCAACATGTTAAAGTAGTACGATTGGAGAGGAGGGAGAAAGCAAGCAGTGGTACTGGTTGTGGTTGGCAGGTGAGTGGCTACGGCCCACGTACCTACACATTTCCTGACCAGTGTGTCAGGTCAATCTCGGATAGAGTGCTGCCACTGTGACCCTTGAATTTCAGAACATTGGCACAGCAACGTCAAAAAGTCGCTGGTGATTTCATGGAAGCCAAGATACTGGAGTGGCAGGAGGAACTCAATGCCAGTTGGGACCTCTGTCATGCTGCTGAGTTTGAATAACTCTAATCTTTCCAGGCTCGCCATGGCACCTTGCTGTATCTCTGCTCGATTCAGATTGGGCAGGTCCACTAGTTGAAGAACCTTCAGCTTTGGAAACCACCCGGTGAGAAATGTCAGCTGCTCTCCATTATATGCTCTAGTGAACTCTAGACGTGTCAAGTTTGACAACCGAGAAAGAGATGGCAAGGGGTCTTCTCTTAGCTCTGACGAAAATAGAGCCAATTCATATAAGGTTTGCCCCTCAGCAGCTTGGAAGAGAGGAGACTCGTCCAATGCCCCTTCCGCTAATCGCCCTCTCAAAAAAAGCTTTTGCAGGTTTGGTAGGCAGACATTCAACAAGAGAACCTCATTCTCATCACTTGCATTAACACTTAAGGTGGACAAATATCGCATCTGAACTATAGACTCAATGATGCGTGCACAGTAGATTCCCTTCACATTCCATAACCTCAAGCTTCTGAGTTGCCTCAACTCACCTAAATATTTAACAGACTCGCCATTTGCTTCCAATGCCTGTAGCGTTTGCAGATTTTTTAGATTTCCAAAGCCATTGGTGATACGCATACCCCCACGACAATGAAACTCTCTCCAATCTGGATCTGTTATTTTCTCAGCCAATAAGTGCTTAAGCTTCTTCAGTTTCACAATCCCTCTAGGCAATTCATGTATGTCACATTCATAGAGGTCTAGTGTCAACAAATTTGAAAGCTTCTCAACAGACTTGGGGAGCTTCTTCACTTTTGTATAACGCAAACCCAAATGGCGGAGATTAAAAAGATCCCCAATAGCATCTGGAATCTTCTCGATGGGTAGACCACTTAATACTAGCACTGTCATATATCTTGACCCCGTGCATAGCTGAGTTATAGTAGATAAAGGCATACTATTGTCTAGTGTGTAACTGTACGAAGCTGGTGTATGCGAGAAATTAACTGATCACTATCGTTCTTTAGGTTGTGGAATACCAATCGTCGCCCATCCATCTCAAGAGACCCAGCACATTTTTTGTCATAGGCAGCACCAAAACTATTCTTCTTGCACAAGTCCATTGCGAGTTCACGTAAGATATCGTGAATCCTGAATTCCTTCATCCTACCAAATGTGTTCCTCTCAACAAGTTGTAGAATGTTTCTATCAATCAGCTCCTTTAGATAGCCTTCTGCCACTTCTTCTAATGTGCTTTCACCCCTCTCCTCGACGAACCCTTCTGCTATCCATAATCGTACAAGTTCTTTCCTTTTGAAAATATAGTCTTCTGGAAATAAACTGCAGTACAGGAAACAACTTTTCAAATGTGTTGGAAGATACATGAAACTCAGATGCAAAACATTCCTTATGTGATCGAACCTCGAATTGTTAATTAGCTCCCAACCCAATTGGTCATTTATTTTTCTCCATTCTTCCACAGTTTTCTCACGCACACGCAAAAGGCTACCAACTAACACAATAACAAGAGGCAAGCCTTTGCACTTGTTAACTATTTCCTTTGACAAATGCTTCAACTCCGGAGGACAGTCATGATTTGTATCTCTTGGAAGCAGGGGCATGCCGGACGGTGCCATGAGGGATGTATCACATATCCAACCCAAGTAACCAAGGGAACATTTATCTAACATTTGGGTCAAAAATCTTAATCCCGTGAAGCCCAACACCCGTTGTTCCATCAACTCCCCACCCAGCCCCTTCCATGCTCCGTTTCTAGGTTTTACATTGCTTGGAAAGGCTTTCTTGCAAAAGAGATCCCATGCCTTGTCTTCTGGTAAAGCTTCCAGTGTTAAGATATGCCCTTTTGAGGCAAGTGCGGCAACATGGGCTTCCCTTGTTGTGATCATCAATCTACTACCCTTATCATTATCAATAAGTACCCTAGATAAATCATCAAATGCTTCTGGAGTCCAAATATCATCCAATATGATCAAATACTTTTTTTGCTCTAGAAAATTTTTCACTGTCTCTTCAAGGCGTGTGATGTTCAAAACCTCAGTGTTTGATTGAATGCTGACTTTATCTTTGAAAAGTTCTTTGATAATATTCCTCAAGACATCTTCTCTGGAATAAGTTTGAGAGATGGAGACCCAAGCATGACATTGAAATTTATCTCTCACTTTCTTGTAGATATTTGCAGCTAAAGTTGTTTTACCAAGCCCTCCCATTCCAAGCAATGCTATCACAAAGCGTTCCATACCACCACTTTCCAACCACTTCTCAAGTTTTTCTCCGCTGGCATCCATCCCCACTAGATCTTCATCATCAAGCGAGCGTGAAATATTCGCTAGATCTTGTGCCCTCTTGACGATGTAATTTGAGTTGTTAGTATCTCCGTTATTTATCAGGATAACCCATCGGTTTTTCGTCTCTGACAGGTGTGTAAGGTCTTTCTCTATTTCTTTTATCTTGAAAGCTATCTGGTTCAAAGAAAGTAAAGATCTTGGCTTTTTTATCCCTTTCTTCAGGAAAAAGAAACAACCTATATCATGTTCTTGACCAACTAGATACAAGTACTCATCCACCATGTCCTCCATCACATGTGCTACTTTCCGTACCTCCTCCAACCAGCCCTCATATACTTGATTGTTGCGGTTCCGAATGTCCATTTGGCAGAGAACATCATGCATTATGCGAAGCTCCCTGGCAACACGACCCATATTGCCTTGAAGCTCTAGTAGTTGTGTCCTGTACCTTGCAAACTGCACACTGGCCTGGTCTACCGCTCCCTTTGCCAAGGCAACTCCGATCTTTTTAATGGCTAGAAGAATCACAATCTCAGCCATTTCTTTCTAAGAATTGCTAATGTCTCACCGTTGGTGGAGGGGTCTAGTTGTATATTTTACTCAGTATCATCAGAATAGCCACTGTAAAATGAAGTAATTGATGTATTAATTAAATTGTTGTCTATTCTGCTAGTAGCAAGCACTTGCTGAAACACTTCAAAACTCCCAAAAATAGGAAGAATCTTTCAAAAGTAATATTTTAATCATAATGTTAACCTATCTAACTCTAACCCAAATAATAATACAAAGCAATACTTATGACAGGAAAGCCCATGAGAAGTTTAAAGCACTGGGATTGTGATAGAGTCACCTGTAGGCAACTAAATGAAGGCGTGTTTGGATCTTAGGCTAGAGATATACTAGCGATGCTAGGCAAGACTTGACATTTGGTAAACGAAAAAAAATCTTGCTTTGCCAGGCTAGAGAGGCAGTTGAGGCTTGGAAAATCTAACCAGGCCAGGAGATCGAAATCGGCTCTCCTTCGGCACCAAGAACGAACGAAAATTACGGAACGGATGCAGGTTGCCTGCCTAAGCAAGCTCGGAAGGGGAACCCAGCATAACCTAACTTACAGAAACTCTGACCAAGCATGTGCTTCATATGGCGGCAGCTCGGCAATATGCATATTCTACTTCCACGGAGTTGGCTAATTTCGAAGTTCCTGCCTTCTGGGTACCTTTTCCGCAACATCTATCTTCCAGATAGATGGACAAACAAATAGCTAGACTTGTTTATTAAGTTGTAAGAAAGATGTATAGCAATCAAGAAAATAAAAAGGAAGGCTAATCTATAATATTGAAGTACTCACTGGGAGAAATTGATATATGATTGTTGTAACTAAGACGAAGCCGTCATGTTCACTTTAGGAGATCCTCACACAACAAGAATGTTGACATTGTCTTAACATTCCCATCATGTACTAAGTATGACGCCGGTAAAGAACACAATCAACAACTAAGCTGCAGATTAATTATAGATTGTTTGCTAATCCTTGGGAAAGCATGGATGGCAACTAAAAGCTCAACATACCTGCCAGCTAGCCTTTTGCACTTCTTCCAGAAGAAATAAAGAAGTTTGTCCTTCTTCCAGAAGAAATCTTTACTGTGCTTATGGTGCTGGAAGAAATAGCAATCTTTTACTCAGAAAATATATTAGGCTTGCAAACTCGCAAAATAGCAGAAATGTATTTTTTTTCTACTGAAAGAGAGATTGTTCCGAGTAAAACCTGAGATAGCCAGTCTCGTAATGGCTTAGATCCGGTTGATCTAGGTGAACTCCTCGTGCAGTTCAGAATATCAGACCATTAGAAGCCTTACGGAGATTCTGAACTTCCATGGAGTAGATGGATTTGGTCTTCAACTTGAGGTGTCCTCCTTGTTCCTTTTATCCATAAAACCAAAAAACAACGACGTGCCTGTCTTGTAATGGCAAGGGAAATTGGTTATTTTGCATCGACCTAGCTAGGGTGATAGTTCTACTGGTACAGCCTAGGATATTGATAAGATTGAAGAAAATCAAATTAAGGGAAACACACCTAGCTGGAAATCGATTTGGATCTGTAACGACCTCCTTTTGCACTTCAGAATCTGAAATCATCAAAACACCGATGGTCGGTCAAGCGAACAAGAACCAGGCGAAGCTCTTAGGGCCTGTGTTTCCCGTGTGTTTTGTGAGAGGAGGAGGAATCCTAATGCCCTTTAGACTAGCATACATGCATACACCTTCTGGCTGGTTAGCATCACTCTTGATTCCTACCAACCCAATAATTGTTCTTACCAACTCTTGAGATTTTTTAATCTAAATTTTGGTGAACAGCACAAGTGAGCAACTCAAGGAAGGCACCGGGAAGCATCTTTAATATATAAAATCTCACCATCCTAGTATATGCATCGTAATAGCTGTCACCACTCACCACTGAAATTGTTCTTAAACATACAACTTGGGGTCCTTGCCAATAATTAGTCATGATAGTTGGTGCTGGCCGGCATTTTTTTTTTTGAAGCACTTGGCCGGCATGGTTGACATGGACAAACTGATGGAGACCTCTTAACAGGTGGTGAAGCTATCCATACATACAAAATGAGCAACTCAAGATGCTAAGCTGATTGTTTGTTCTTCGTGAGGAGTACTCACATAAGGCTAAGACGATGCCTGGCACAACCGCGAATGAGAGCAAGCTCGTCCTCTATGGCCTCTTCAAGCTGGTCACCGCCGGCCCAGTCAACACCCGTATATATGCCAGGCCTCCTTGCTGCTAGTAATGGGCTAATCGCTACATATGGAGATGGTGCTAATTGACGACATTGTTTATATCTGAACATGTTTTCTGGTGAAATCATTAACAGTGGAGATTTAACGATATGTGTCCTACGATTTTTTTTGTGTATAATCTCCTTCAAGATACATACTTCTTTCTCTGAGATGCATCGCCTTGCTGAATCTCGCTTTCTTGCTCATCGTCAATTAATCGCACGAAACCACATAGTCCAATCTCATCTCTTGGACCTTCCCTGGATTTTCAGCATGGAGGGTCAAATGGGATGATTAGAGGGCCTCAATTCCTTCATCCCTAAATTTTATTTAAGAGGTATGCTATGTATAAATTAAGGTCGATCTCATGGATGCAGAGGATAGATTAATTCGGTTCAGATTTAGTGACATTGACGTACTAAGAAGAACGCAAGAAGCATGGACATCTGTGGGCGATATCGCTAGCAGGAAAGTTGGGTGGCTTACCTCAGCATCATCGCCGTTGCCGGGGATCCATTTCACGGAGGCCGCGGCGAGCGAGGGGAGACTTGGCCAGGCAATGACGGCCTGTCACCGCACAGGGAGAGAGGACAGGAGTGGAGTGAGGGTGGGCTTGGCCGGAGGCGAGACGCGGCATTCTCCCTCCGATTCAACTCCGCGCCGGCGGCGGCGGAGTGGTCTGCCTGTTGCTGGGGGCTTGCCTCTGTATTCTCCCTCCGATCTGCAAGGTACAAACAAAAAAAAATCCTGATCAACAATAAAAAAAATTGACTCATTTTCATTTAAGTATTTGTTTTTTTGTCTACACCATGTATAAAAGTATATTGTTATGAGAATTTTCTTGAATGTGTTGTATGTGCATTTGGGTTTGTACAATTTTTTGATTTTTTTGCATTGTGGATTTTTTTTTCCAAAAGTTCACCAATGCACCCGTCCACCAAAAGGCATTTTCACCTGTTTTGGCTGTTTTAGCCTGAGTTCAGGATGCAATTTTGGCTGTTTTTGTTTTTTGGCGAATATGCAATTTTGGCTGTTTAGTAGTAGTAGAATGTTAGTGATAAACCCTACCATCTTTACAGGTGAAGGCTCAACATTAAGGTTGTGATCATGCCACTATGACGAGTGAATTGCAGAAACCAACGACATTGAAGGCTAGGGTTTGCTGGAAACATACTTCTACAGGTTTGTCCCAAAAACCACTATTTTGTAGCCTTTTTTTTGCAATAAACACTAGTTGGCGGTTTTTGCGGTTTCGATGACGATAATGACAGGTAGGTCCTGCTTTTGCCGACTGCGTGTACCGCTATTTCCATGATTCTGAAGCTTGGGCTGCATCTGAGCTGGGCAATCCAGCCTCCAATCTAAACAACTTTGTTTCCATGAGCCGTGGCAGAGTGATGTAACCTATGTGGGTTGTCCCCAGCATGTTCTCTGATCTGTATCTGTGATGGCCGTGCATTCTTTTTGTGCACGGCTACCATAGTTTTAAATAGCGCGCTAAGCCTCTTAGCGGCGGACCTTTTCTAAATGCTATAGCGTGCTATTTAAAATGTTTGTTCATTTGTTTGGATCAAAGTCTCTTAGCGGGCTATTTAAAACAGTGACGGCTACTACTATTTACTAGCAGGATCAACTTATATTCAATAAGAATGTGTGAGAATGTTTTGATATCTCCGTAGGAAGATTATGTAACCATCAACAGGGACTTATGTGTAAGACCGGATGTGTGACTCGGGTATGATATATTGTACTCGGTTTCAGATTTTACGGCAGTGATGTGTTCGACTATTGATCGGCTGCTTGTCCTTTGTTCGTGTTTCAAACCTGAACCGATTACTGGACCTGTTTCTGACAGTGTGCTTGTCTTTTGAATTTTGATTTTTGGGTGTTGCAGCAGGTCTGGTTTTGGCCTTTTCATTCGTGTGCTTTTCTTTTCTTCCGAGCATTTCAATCAGGAATTTCTTTGAACTTTGCCACTCTGAAAATCTGTCTCCAAAGAATCTTTTATTGTAATTTTGCAAACCCTCCGTCTCTTCTGCATCAGATAGGTTCTGGGCGTCACAGGGCTGGATATAAGCTTTCCCTTTTGTATTTCGGATGTGCTCCCCTTTTATTTTACTTTGCAGAATATTTCCTGCTGATGACAGAGACAAATTGAACTGTATATGAAGAGGCATACATCCACCCAGTATAAAAGAAATACAGTACACAAGCAGGCAGACTGTATATGTTCCATGAGAGAATCTGTGGCAACGTACTTGGAGCATGGGAAGATATTACAAAATTTACTGCCAACAATTTCCGCTCAGCTGTGTACAATCCTCCGCATCCTGACTTACCGAAAAAGGCTTTCGCTCCGCTTTATAAATAAAGCAACCACCAAGCACAAAGTATCAAGGTAACAACAAAACACACCGCACACCAAGACAACGCCGCAGGTCAGGTCCAACACTCACACACAAAGACACAAACAGCCCCAAGTTCCGCTGTGGGCACAGCACAACAAGCCCAACACAGACGCACGCCGAAACATCCCAAGACGGCGATGACGGAGGCATGGACACGACGATCTAATCTGGCTCCGGTGGTGGTGGGGGAGGCGGTGGCGCCAACCGGAGAGCCATCGCGTGAAGCTGGGTGATGATGAAGGTGATGGCGTCTCTCTCCCTGGGACGGCTAAGCGGCCGCCAAAGCGGCAAGTAACCAGACCATTTGAACAAAGCGTCAGTAGCACCACGAAAAGGAATACGCTGAATCACAAGTTTATTCCTAACAGTCCACAGCGTCCAGGCAAGGACCCCAATGGTCAGCCACCTAATGTGGCGCAACGCGGGTGGGATCACCTGGAGTTCGGCAAAGAGAGCGGGGAAGTTGTTATGGTCCCAGCTTCCACCCATAATCTCGCGGAAACAGCTCCAAAGGAACTGCGCAGACACGCGGGTGAGAAGATATGGTTCGAATCTTCTTCAGGCCCGCAAAGCGGGCAACGCCCATCCCCAGGGCCATTGCGCTTCAGAACCTCTACGCCTGATGGGAGGCGGCCGCGAATCCATTGCCATAAGAAGATCCTAATTTTCAGGGGCAGGCGAATCTCCCAAATGGAGGAGAGCGCCTCATGGCCAAGCGAGGGGGCGATGGCCAGGTAGAGAGATTTGGTGGAGAATTGTCCAGAAGGCTCTAGCCGCCATCTGGCGCGGTCATCGTCCGCCGAGAGATCAGGCTCGTGGAGAGCAATACAGTTGAGCAGCTCCTGCCAGTCCGCGTTCTCAGCCGGGCCAAAAGGTCTCCGGAACGCGAGTTGCCCTAACTTAATAAGGGTGGTCGCCACGGAGATCTGCGGAGCAACCGCGATGGAGAACAGGTCCGGAAAGCGAGCCGCAAGGGGTGTGTCACCAATCCATCTATCGAACCAGAACAGTGTGGCGGTGCCGGAACCAATCTCGATTAAGGTCCCGATCCAGAGGACGGGAAGGAGCTGAATGATGGACTGCCAGAACTGGGAGCCCCCAGACCGCTGACAGAAGGCGAGAGGCTAGCCACGGAGGTATTTCTGCTGAATGATGCGAAGCCACAGGCCACCATCTCCGTTGGCAATCCGCCAGAGCCACCGAGTCAGAAGGGCAATGTTCATGCGTTTGGAGGACATGATCCCGAGTCTGCCCTGGTCGCGAGTTTTGCAGATCTCAGACCACCTGACCATGTGGTACTTCTGCTTATCACCCTCGCCTGCCCAGAAGAAACACCCCTGAACGGTGGCAATCTCATGATGTAGAGTCTCGGGAAGGCTGTAGAAGCTCATGATGAATAATAGCAGGCTGGAGAGGGACGAGTTAATGAGCACCGTACGGGCCGCTTTCGAGAGCCACCTACCCTGCCAGGGCTCGATGCTGAAGCTTTCCCACTAAGGGGCGCAGCTCGGCCACCGTGAGCCTGGAGTCGCTAATGGGTACCCCCAGATATGTCGTGGGGAAGCACCTGAGCTGGCAGTTAAGCCGATCCGCTATGCTTTGGCGCTCTTCTTGGGTGTAGCCCAAGACCATCACCTCACTCTTGTCGAAGTTGATCCTAAGGCCTGACATTTGCTGGAAGCACAATAGGAGGAACTTGAGGTTCGAGATATCACTCTCCGAACCCTCCACCATGATAATGGTGTCATCCGCATATTGGAGCAGGGAAATCCCGTCCCCCCCAACCAGATGCGGCACCATCCCCTTAATGTGACCCACCACCTTGGCCTTATCGAGGATGGCCGCCAAAGCATCGACAACCATGTTAAACAGGAACGAGGAGAAGGGGTCGCCCTGACGCACCCCGCAGAATGTGGGGAAGAATGGGCCGATCTCCCCATTAATGTTCACCGCGGTGCGACCCGAGGAAACCATCTGCATCACCCTGGTCACCCACCGGTCGTCGAAGCCCTTATGGAGCAGGCATTCCCGAAGGAAGGCCCAACTGACCGTGTCATAGGCCTTGTGGAAATCTAGCTTCAGGAAGACTGCCTTGAGGTGTTTGGAGTGCACCTCATGGAGAGCTTCGTGAAACACCAAGACTCCTCAAGGATATATCGTCCCTGGATGAAGGCCGACTGGTCAGGGTGGGTGATCCGGTCGGTTATAGGGGCCGCCCTAATGGCGTACCCCTTGGTGAGGATGCGCAAGATGACATTAATCACCGTAATCGGTCGAAATTGTCGGATGTCGGATGCCCCAGTCACTTTGGGGATGAGGGTGATTACCCCATAGTTCAGCCGGGCGAGGTCAATGGACCCAACAAAGAACTCGTCAAATAGGGCCGTCACCTCCGGTTTGATCACCTCCCAGAAAGTATGGAAGAACTTCACTGGGAGGCCATCCGGGCCGGGAGCCGAGGATGGGTTCATGCCCTTAATCACCGCCCATACTTCAGCCTTAGAGAACGGGGCCGTGAGAGCCGCGTTATCCGCAGGCGAGACACAACATTGGGAGTGCCAAATGTCTTGCGCAAGGGCAAGACCTCCCCGAGGGGAGGCAGAGAATAGGTCTCTGTAAAAGCCGTCTACATGGGCCCGGATGTCCTCCGGCCGTTGCAGGAGGGTCGCTCCGTCCCACAGGAGGGGGATGGAGTTACGGCGTCTGCGGCCGTTAGCGATGGCTTGGAAGTAGGCAGTATTGGCGTCCCCCTTGAGGACCCAATTCTGCGTACCCCGCAAGCGCCAGTATGCCTCCTCGTCAGTGTAGATGACCGTGAGCTGGTCTTCCAAGTCGTACCTAAGCATCCAATCATCTGCCGAGAGGCTAGCGTCGTTAGCCCGTATATCGAGGGCCTGTATGCCCTCAAGAAGGGCTTTCTTCCGCTCACGGCTGTCCCGACCCACTTTTGCACCCCACCCTTTCATGAATTGCCGTGACCGTTTGGCGCAGAAATGCCAGGAATCAACGGCCGAGAGGGCATGATGGGGGGCATCACACGCCTCGCGCCACCTGGCGACCACCGCGGCAGTAAATCCAGGCTGACGCAACCAGAAGGTTTCGAAGCGGAAGCGGGGCGGCAGGGGAGGAGGGGGGCGGAGGGCATCCTGACTTAGAAGATCAAGAACAAGGTATTTACAGGGTACTGCACATGCTATGCTTTCCAAGGGAAGAACTTCATAGAGAGCCTCTCTGCAGTCAGTTGTAAAGAGGAAAAAGGCACTTGGTTCATATTCAGTCTTCATGTTGATCTCTGGTACTTCATCATCTTCTTTACGGTCGCAGTGGCAGATGCTTCCTCTCTTATAACAGGTAACATCTAGGCCATCAAACAATCAATATGAACAGTGAGTGTACATATACAAAATCCGAGTATGAGAACATATTCTAGCATCAACACGAGGGGATTGGAGATGATTGGCGGGTATTGAGGTGGATTTTGACTTGTTGGGGATGTAATGCCTTTCATTCATAGCCCAGAGCCATGGGACTCTTACCATAGCCCAGAGCCATGAGACTCTTACCATTTTGACTTGAGGGGATTGGGGATGTAATCCCCCTTGAAATCCTTTAGAACCGAACGAAGCCTAATACAACATCTTACCATAGCCCAGAGCCATGGGACTATCAAGGTATTATTCTCCTCCATACATACATGTTGCAGGCTGATACGTCTCCAACGTATCTATAACTTTTGATTGTTCCATGCTATTATATTACCTGTTTTGGATGTTTATGGGCTTTACTTTACACACTTATATAATTTTTGGGACTAACCTACTAACCGGAGGCCCAGCCCGTATTGCTGTTTTTTTGCCTATTTCAGTATTTCGAAGAAAAGGAATATCAAACGGAGTCCAAACGGAATGAAACCTTCGGAAGCGTGATTTTTGGAACGAATGCGATCCAGAGGACTTGGAGTGCACGTCAAGAAGAAATCAAGGAGGCCACGAGGGTGGAGGGCGCGCCCTTCCCTGGTGGGCGCGCCCCCTTGTCTCGTGGGCCCCTCGGGCGTCCACCGACCTACTTCTTCCTCCTATATATACCCACGTACCCCGAAAACATCAGAGGCGACCACGAAAAACTATTTCCACCACCGTAACCTTTTGTATCCGCGAGATCCCATCTTGGAGCTTTCGCCAGCGCTCCGCCGGAGGGGGAATCGACCATGGAGGGCTTCTACATCAACACCATAGCCCCTCCGATGAGTTGTGAGTAGTTTACCACAGACCTTCGGGTCCATAGTTATTAGCTAGATGGCTTCTTCTCTCTCTTTGAATCTCAATACAAAGTTCTCCTCGATCTTCTTGGAGATCTATTTGATGTAACTCTTTTTGCGGTGTGTTTGTCGAGATCCGATGAATTGTGGGTTTATGATCAAGTTTATCTATGACAAATATTTGAATCTCCTCTGAATTCTTTTATGTGTGATTAAGTTATCTTTGCAAGTCTCTTCGAATTATCAGTTTGGTTTGGCCTACTAGATTGATCTTTCTTGCAATGGGAGAAGTGCTTAGCTTTGGGTTCAATCTTGCGGTGTCCTTTCCCAGTGACAGCAGGGGCAGCAAGGCACGTATTGTATTGTTGCCATCGAGGATAAAAAGACGGGGTTTATATCATATTGCATGAGTTTATCCCTCTACATCATGTCATTTTTCTTAATGCGTTACTCTATCCTTTATGAACTTAATACTCTAGATGCATGCTGGATAGCGATCGATGTGTGGAGTAATAGTAGTAGATGCAGAATCGTTTCGGTCTACTTGTCACGGACGTGATGCCTATATACATGATCATGCCTAGATAATCTCATAATTATTCACTTTTCTATCAATTGCTCGATAGTAATTTGTTCACCCACTGTAATACTTATGCTATCTTGAGAGAATCCACTAGTGAAACCTATGGCCCCTAGGTCTATCTTTTATCATATAAGTTTGCCATCTACTTTTATTTGCATCTTTACTTTTCCAATCTATATTATAAAATACCAAAAATATATTTATCTTATCATATTATCTCTATCAGATCTCACTTTCGCAAGTGGCCGGAAGGGATTGACAACCCCTTTATTGCGTTGGTTGCGAGTTCTTTGTTTGTTTGTGTAGGTGCGTGGGACTTTTGAGGAGCCTCCTACTGGATTGATACCTTGGTTCTCAAAAACTGAGGGAAATACTTACGCTACTATTGCTGCATCACCCTTTCCTCTTCAAGGAAAACCAACGCAAGCTCAAGACGTAGCAAGAAGGATTTCCGGCGCCGTTGCCGGGAGGCTTCCACCAAGTCAAGTCAAGATTCGACCTCCCGCCAACGTGCGATTTCTGGCGCCGTTGCCGGGGAAGTCTTCGCTCAAGTCAAGACATACCAAGTACCCATCACAAACTCATCTCCCTCGCATTTACATTATTTGCCATTTGCCTCTCGTTTTCCTCTCCCCCACTTCACCCTTGCCGTTTTATTCGCCCTCTCTTTCCCAATCTCCTCTCTCTTTCGCTTGCCTTTTGTTTGCTTGTGTGTTGGATTGCTTGTCGCCATGGTGCAAGATAATACCAAGTTGTGTGATTTTTCCAATACCAATAATAATGATTTCCTTAGCACTCCAATTGCTCCTCTTAATGATGCTGAATCTTGTGAAATCAATGCTGCTTTGCTGAATCTTGTTATGAAAGATCAATTCTCTGGCCTTCCTAGTGAAGATGCCGCTACCCATCTAAACAACTTTGTTGATTTGTGTGAGATGCAAAAGAAGAAAGATACGGATAATGATATTGTTAAATTGAAGTTATTTCCGTTTTCACTTAGAGATCGCGCTAAAGTTTGGTTTTCGTCTTTGCCTAAGAATAGTATTGATTCATGGAATAAGTGCAAAGATGCTTTTATCTCTAAGTATTTTCCTCCCACTAAGATCATCTCTCTTAGGAACGATATTATGAATTTTAAACAACTTGATCATGAGCATGTTGCCCAATCTTGGGAAAGAATGAAATTGATGATTCACAATTGCCCTAGTCATGGTTTGAATTATGAATGATCATACAAATTTTTTTTGCCGGCTTGAATTTTGCTTCTACAAATCTTTTAGATTCGGCCGCGGGAGGCACGTTTATGGAAATCACCTTAGGAGAAGCTACCAAACTCCTTGATAATATTATGGCTAATTATTCTCAATGGCACACCGAAAGATCTACTAGTAAAAAAGTGCATGCTATAGAAGAAATTAATGTTTTGAGTGGAAAGATGGATGAACTCATGAAATTGTTTGCTACTAAGAGTGTTTCTATTGATCCCAATGATATGCCTTTGTCTACTTTGATTGAGAATAATAATGAATCTATGGATGTTAATTATGTTGGTAGGAATAATTTTGGTAACAATGCTTATAGAGGAAACTTTAATCCTAGACCGTTCCCTAGTAATTCCTCTAATAATTATGGAAATTCCTACAATAATTCTTATGGTAATTTTAATAAGATACCCTCTGATTTTGAGAATAGCGTGGAAGAATTTATGATCTCTCAAAAGAATTTTAATGCCTTGCTTGAAGAAAAATTGCTTAAAGTTGATGATTTGGCTAGGAACGTTGATAGACTTTCGCTTGATGTTGATTCTTTGCAACTTAGATCTACTCCTCCTAAGCATGATATCAATGAGTCCCTCAAGGCTATGAGGACTTCCATTGATGAGTGCAAAGAAAGAACCGCTAGATTGCGTGCTAAGAAAGATTGCTTTATAAAGGCGTGTTCTTCTAATTTCCATGATAATAATGATGAAGATCTTAAAGTTATTGATGTGTCCCCTATTAGATCTTTGTTTTGCAATATTAATCTTAATAATTATGGGACTGGAGATGAGTCAACTTTAGTTAAAAGGCGTCCCAATGATTCGGAGTTTTTAGATCTTGATGCTAAATTTGGTAAAAGTGGGATTGGAGAGGTCAAGACTTTAAATAACGTTGAACCCACTATCTTGGATTTCAAGGAGTTTAATTATGATAATTGATCTTTAAAAGATTGTATTTCCTTGTTGCAATCCATTGTGAATTCTCTTCATGCTTATATTCAAAATAAAGCTTTTACCAAACATATTGTTGATGCCTTGATGCAAACTTATGATGAAAAGCTTAATTTGGAAGTTTCTATACCTAGAAAACTTTATGATGAATGGGAACCTACTATAAAGATTAGAATTAAATATCATGAGTGTTATGCTTTGTGTGATTTGGGTGCTAGTGTTTCCACGATTCCGAAAACTTTATGTGATATTCTAGGTTTCCATGATCTTGATGATCGCTCTTTAAATTTGCACCTTGCGGACTCCACCATTAAAAATCCTATGGGAAGAATCAATGATGTTCTTATTGTTGCAAATAGGAATTATGTGCCCGTAGATTTTATTGTGCTTGACATAGATTGCAATCTTTCTTGTCATATTATTCTTGGTAGACCTTTCCTTAGAACGATTGGTGCGATTATTGATATGAAGGAAGGGAATATTAGATTTCAATTTCCATTCAGGAAAGGCATGGAACACTTTCAAATAAAGAAAGTCAAATTACCTTATGAATCTATCATCCGAGCTACTTATGAATTGAGTGCCAAAGATGGCACCACTTAGATCTATCCTCGCTTTTATGCCTAGCTAGGGGCGTTAAACGATAGCGCTAGTTGGGAGGCAACCCAATTATCTTTGTGTTTATTTTTGTTTCTGTTTAGTAATAAATTTATCATCTACCTTCTGTTTAGATGTGTTTTTATGTTTTAATTAGTTTTTGTGCCAAGTAGAACCTATAGGATTTTCTTGGATGATAACTATTTGATCTTGCTGAAAATTCCAGAAACTTTCTGTTCACGAAAACAATTGTTTAAAATCACCAGAACGTGATAAAATATTGATTCCAATTGCAGTAGATCAATAAACAAATTATCTAGGTCTTCCTATTTTGGTAGAATTTTTTGAGTTCCAGAAGTTTGCTTTAGTTACAAATTACTACAGACTGTTTTTTGATGACTTGTAGATTTTTTGCAATAAGTATATGAGTTCTTTTGACTAATGTTGAGTCCATGGATTATACGCACTCTCACCCTTCCACCATTGCTAGCCTCTCTTGTGCCGTGCAACTTTCGCCGGTACCATACACCCACCATATACCTTCCTCAAAACAGCCACCATACCTACCTATTATGGCATTTCCATAGCCATTCCGAGATATATTGCCATGCAACTTTCCACCGTTCCGTTTATATGAGACGCATCATCATTGTCATATTGCTCTTTGCATGATCATGTAGTTGGCATCGTATTTGTGGCAAAGCCACCTCCATAATTTTCATACATGTCACTCTTGATTCATTGCATATCCGATACACCGCCGGAGGCATTCATATAGAGTCATATCTTGTTCTAAGTATTGAGTTGTAAATAAATAAAAGTGTGATGATCTTCATTATTAGAGCATTGTCCCAGTGAGGAAAGGATGATGGAGACTATGATTCCCCCACAAGTCGGGATGAGACTTCGGACTTAAAAAAAAGAGAGAAAGGCCAAATAAAAAAAAGGGAAGGCCAAATAAAAAAATTAAAAAAAATGAGAGAAAAGAGAGAAGGGACAATGCTACTATCCTTTTTACCACACTTGTGCTTCAAAGTAGCACCATGATCTTCTTGATAGACAGTCTCCTATGTTGTCACTTCCATATACTAGTGGGAATTTTCATTATAGAACTTGGCTTGTATATTCCAATGATGGGCTTCCTCAAAATGCCCTAGGTCTTCATGAGCAAGCGACTTGGATGCACACCCACTTAGTTTCTTTTGTTGAGCTTCCATACATTTCTAGCTCTAGTGCATCCGTTGCATGGCAATCCCTACTCACTCACATTGATATCTATTAATGGGCATCTCCATAGCCCTTTGATACACCTAGTTGATGTGAGACTATCTTCTTTTTTGTCTTCTCCACAACCACCATTCTATTCCACATAAAGTGCTATGTCCATGGCTCACGCTCATGTATTGCATGAAATATTGAAAAGGTTTGAGATTACTAAAGTATGAAACAATTGCTTGGCTTGTCATCGGGGTTGTGCATGATTAAATACTTTGTGTGATGAAGATAGAGCATAGCCAGACTACATGATTTTGTAGGGATAACTTTCTTTAGCCATGCTATTTTGAGAAGACATGATTACTTTGATTAGTATGCTTGAAGTATTACTATTTCTTATGTCAATATGAACTTTTATTTTGAATCATTTGGATCTGAACATTCATGCCACAATAAAGAAAATTACATTGAGAATTATGCTAGGTAGCATTCCACATCAAAAATTCTGTTTTTATCATTTACCTACTCGAGGACGAGCAGGAATTAAGCTTGGGGATGCTTGATACATCTCCAACGTATCTATAATTTTTGATTGTTCCATGCTATTATATTACCTGTTTTGGATGTTTATGGGCTTTACTTTACACATTTATATCGGTTTTGGGACTAACCTACTAACCGGAGGCCCAGCCCGTATTGCTGTTTTTTTGCCTATTTCAGTATTTCGAAGAAAAGGAATATCAAACGGAGTCCAAACGGAATGAAACCTTCGGGAGCGTGATTTTTGGAACGAACGCGATCCAGAGGACTTGGAGTGCATGTCAAGAAGCAATCGAGGAGGCCACGAGGGTGGAGGGCGCGCCCTTCCCTGGTGGGCGCGCCCCCTGTCTCGTGGGCCCCTCGGGCGTCCACCGACCTACTTCTTCCTCCTATATATACCCACGTACCCCGAAAACATCAGAGGCGACCACGAAAAACTATTTCCACCACCGTAACCTTTTGTATCCGCGAGATCCCATCTTGGAGCCTTCGCCGGCGCTCCACCGGAGGGGGAATCGGCCACGGAGGGCTTCTACATCAACACCATAGCCCCTCCGATGAGTTGTGAGTAGTTTACCACAGACCTTCGGGTCCATAGTTATTAGCTAGATGGCTTCTTCTCTCTCTTTGAATCTCAATACAAAGTTCTCCTCGATCTTCTTGGAGATCTATTTGATGTAACTCTTTTTGCGGTGTGTTTGTCGAGATCCGATGAATTGTGGGTTTATGATCAAGTTTATCTATGAGAAATATTTGAATCTCCTCTGAATTCTTTTATGTGTGATTAAGTTATCTTTGCAAGTCTCTTCGAATTATCAGTTTGGTTTGGCCTACTAGATTGATCTTTCTTGCAATGGGAGAAGTGCTTAGCTTTGGGTTCAATCTTGCGGTGTCCTTTCCCAGTGACAGCAGGGGCAGCAAGGCACGTATTGTATTGTTGCCATCGAGGATAAAAAGATGGGTTTTATATCATATTGCATGAGTTTATCCCTCTACATCATGTCATCTTTCTTAATGCGTTACTCTGTTCTTTATGAACTTAATACTCTAGATGCATGCTGGATAGCGGTCAATAAGTGGAGTAATAGTAGTAAATGCAGAATCATTTCGGTCTACTTGTCACGGACGTGATGCCTATATACATGATCATGCCTAGATAATCTCATAATTATTCGCTTTTCTATCAATTGCTCGATATTAATTTGTTCACCCACCGTAATACTTATGCTATCTTGAGAGAAGCCACTAGTGAAACCTATGGCCCCCAGGTCTATCTTTTATCATATAAGTTTGCCATCTACTTTTATTTGCATCTTTACTTTTCCAATCTATATTATAAAATACCAAAAATATATTTATCTTATCATATTATCTCTATCAGATCTCACTTTCGCAAGTGGCCGTGAAGGGATTAACAACCCCTTTATTGCGTTGGTTGCGAGTTCTTTGTTTGTTTGTGTAGGTGCGTGGGACTTTTGAGGAGCCTCCTACTGGATTGATACCTTGGTTCTCAAAAACTGAGGGAAATACTTACACTACTATTGCTGCATCACCCTTTTCTCTTCAAGGAAAACCAACGCAAGCTCAAGGCGTAGCACAGGCACGTAGAGCATACGTACATCAAAATTCTGATCCATCTAATGTTTGCATAGACCAGCTATCTATTTTTTGCAGACAATGAGTAGTGATAACGTACGTACATGAAGTCAAACTCACCGAAAGAACTTGAAACTTGGTATCTAACGTCATCAAATTCCTTTCTTTTCATGATACAAAGCTTAGCATTCAAACCATAGCATCAAATATTTACAGACTGGGTAATCTCAAAGGTCGTAACTTGCTATATCACACACGAAAATAAAAAAGTTTGAATATGGGCATAGATCACGAAGCCGGTAAAATACAATACAAGATGGGCACTAACTGACTTAGCATACTGTTCATCTATCTCATGCATCCTGTCCTGTGTCCACTTTGTGAAAAGGCTGGGAACGTCGTGCCTTTGCCAGGGCCGACGGCTTCGTGTTTATATGCAGGGTCGCGACCTCCCTGATAGCGTACAAGTTGTTGGGATTACAATCTTGGAGAACAAGAGATAAACTAGAGATAGATATCCAAGTTAACAAGAATATAAATCATAACAAACTCCCAGTCTATCCTACGCTACACAGCTTCGGTCGTCATATCCCTTGGCGCACATAATGAGGGTTGCTCCTGTCACGTTGATACACATGTTGTTTAACACCCTTCCTTAGGCACAACTTCGCAAGTTGAGATTAAGTTTAAACTCTTCAAGATTTCTTATGGGTAATGCCTTGGTGAAGCCATCTGCAACTTGGTCCCTTGAATGCACAAAACGAATTTCCAACTGTTTGTTAGCAATACGTTCTCTCAC
Source organism: Triticum aestivum (assembly GCF_018294505.1). NCBI lineage: Eukaryota > Viridiplantae > Streptophyta > Magnoliopsida > Poales > Poaceae > Triticum > Triticum aestivum. The sequence goes on along the minus strand of NC_057814.1, from coordinate 21,419,417 downwards.
AAAGTGGAAATCTATTTCAATGTGTTTTGTTCTTGCATGGAAGACGGGATTAGCAGACAAATAGGTGGAACCAAGATTATCACACCATAAACATGGAGCCTGGATGTGTTTCACACCAAGCTCTTTCAGCATGGACTGAACCTGATTTCTGTTGTGGCATTTGCCAATGCCTTATACTCAGCCTCTGTACTTGACCTCGATACAGTTGCTTGTTTCCTTGCACACCATGATATGAGGTTGGGTCCAAAGAACACTGCAAACCCACCAGTAGAGCGTCTGTCATCTAGACATCCTGCCCACTCTGAGTCCGAGAAAGCACTGACAAGTGTAGATGAGGACTTGCTGAAAGTGAGACCAAGATTCACAGTATGCTTCACATATCTTACAATACGTTTTGCAGCAGTCCAATGAACTGTGGTAGGTGCATGAAGAAACTGGCATACTTTGTTAACAGCAAAGGAAATATCAGGTCTTGTCAGAGTAAGATATTGAAGTGCTCCTACTAGACTCATATATCTGGTACTGTCCTCTTGATTCAAGAAATCACCTTCTATAAGAGACAGTTTTTATGTACTAGATAGGGGAGTTGGTATAGGCTTACATCCTTGCAAACCAACTCTTCTTACCAGATCATTAGCATATTTTTCTTGGGAGAGATGAAGACCATCCCCAAGCTTTCTTACTTCAATTCCTAGGAAGAAATGCAAATCTTCCAAATCCTTAAGAGCAAATTCAGCACTCAGATCCTTCAACAGTCCTGCCACTGCCTCATCAGATGAACTAGTGACAATAATATCATCAACATAGATAAGTACAAATATAGATGTATTTGCCTTTCTATAAATAAACAGTGAGGTATCTGATTTTGATGGAACAAACACTACTAGAAAAAAGGTTGTTACTGGCGCACCTGTTTTTGCTACTAATGGCGCACTATAGGTGCGCCACTATTAACACGCCACTAGTAACGCAACGCCAGCACCAGTTCACTTAGCAAGCACTTGTTGATATATCTATCATATCAATCCTATTAAACCTTGTGGATGTCTAGGACTTTGTTCATGTTCATGAGTGTGATGAAATTTTGAAAAAATATTTAAAACTTCCCGGTCATATTATGTATCATATTTTGAACATTTTTTCCAAAAAAAAATCGACACCAAATTTTTTTTGGTTACTAGTGGCGCACCTAGCAAATGGTGCGCCATTACTAAGTTTGAATTTTTTCCCCATTTTTCCCCTTCTAGATCTTAAAATCCCCGTATCTTTTATTCTGTTAGGTTTTTGGGGATTCTAAAAATCTTCAACGGGGATCCCCTGTTGAATTCGGATGTAACTTTTCGAGTAGATAATTTTCATATAAAAAACTTTTTAATCTGAGTTCGTATGCAAAAGTTACGTCCATTTTACTAAATTCGAGAGAGATTTTGCAAATAAAGTTGAAATTCATATTTGTAAATTTTCCCAACAACTAGACCACATATCACATGGGAAACTTATTTTTTTTACATTTCCATCATTTTCTTTTATTTTTTTAAACCGAAAAGGCGGTCCGGGGGGGGTGCATTTGGTGAAAATTTTCAAACTTCCCGGTCATAGTAATGGCGCACCTTCACAAAGTGTGCCATTACTATGTGTATGACTTGGTCAAACCTTGGTCAAAGTTAGTAATGGCGCACTTTGTATAGGTGCGCCATTACTAAGTTTGACATAGTAATGGCGCACCTATGCAAAGTGCGCCATTACTAAGTTTGACCAAGGTTTCACCCAGTCATACACATAGTAATGACGCACCTATACAAAGTGCGCCATTACTATGTGTATGACTGGGTCAAACCTTGGTCAAACTTAGTAATAGCGCACTTTTCACCAGGTGCGCCATTAGTAATATGGCCATTAATGGCGCACCTATACACATACATGGTGCGCCATTAATGTCCATATTAGCTATAGCCATTTTTCTAGTAGTGAAAGCTAAGTGCTTGTAATTTTTGACCAAGACGTGAATACCATGCTCGGGGTGCCTGCTTCAGTCCATACAGAGCTTTATCAAGTTTACAAACATAAGAGGGTGAGTTTTTATCGACGAACCCGGGAGGTTGTTTCATGTATACTTCCTCTTCCAGAACACCATGAAGGAACGCGTTCTGTACATCTAGCTGTCTAAGGCCCCAACCCCCAGAAACATCAATAGATAGCATAAGACGAATAGTAGAAGCCTTGCCAACAGGGCTAAAGGTGTCTTCATAGTCGATGCCATATTGCTGTTTATAACCTTTCGCGACAAGTCTGGCCTTGTAACGGTCTATGGTTCCATCAAATTTCCTTTTAATTCTGTAAACCCACTTGCAATCAATTAAGTTTTTACCTCGTCGTGGAGGAACCAAATGCCAAGTTTTGTTTTCTGGAGTGCCACGTGTTCTTCTTCCATAGCTTTTCTCCACCGTGCATCTCCTAGGGCCTCATCAAGGGTGTGTGGTTCACCTATAGAACATGCAAGACCAAATTTGGTTTTATAATTTATAGGCTGAAGCACTCCCTTTTGTAGACGCGTGCTTGGAAGACGCGGAGAAGAAACGGGCGCAGAAGATCCAGGTGCATCTGCACCAGCCGATCCTGAGGCGGACTCTTCTGGCGTCGCAGCAGCTTCAGGCTCGGTAGGATCTTCTGTGGCTGCTGTAGACGACGGAGTAGGCGCAGGCCGCACAGAGGATCCCGCGCGAGCCCCTGTGGCGGCGACAAGATCAGCCCTGGGTCGCGCGCCCGGTCCCCTGGCCGAATCAGCGCCGGTCCTTGTGCTAGTTTGGCGGCGTGCGTAGCAGCGAGGCCCACTCGCGGGCCAGCGTCCCTCGGCCTGCCGTGTGGGAGAGCCAGATTGGCGCGGACCCGACAGAGCGTCTGCACCGGTCGGTGGCGACCGCGTGGCGGCTGCGGAGTCGTTGCCGCGGCTCCTGGTAGGTGCGGGTGCAAGCGACGCATTTTCTGGGTTGCCTCCGCCCTGCAGCCGCATGGATCCCGGGGTGGATCCGCTGCCAAACTGCCGCTGATCCGATCCTGAGGAGGATATGTCTCCCAGGGTTTGACACATAAAATGTTGCCTGTTTTGACTGATTTCTGCATCATTTTCCACGATTTCTTCACCGTTTAAAGCGTCTGTTGTATCTGCATCATCATAAGACTCATGCAAAGGGTTATGAGGATTAGTCAACGTATGATCATCACAAGTATTCCCCCCCCCCCCATGATCAGTACCGGAGAGATGTGTTGGTAGGAGAAGAATTTCTTTCCTAAGGAGTGCGCCGGCATTAGGATGAAGATCAGCAAATGGGAATTTGGTTTCATCAAAAACAACATCACGTGAGATGTAGACGCGACCGGTGGAGACATCGAGATACTTGACTCCTTTGTGTTGTGCACTGTATGCAATAAATACACACTGTTTTGATCGATACATGAGCTTGTGATTGTTGTATGGTCTAAGATTGGGCCAACAAGCGCAGCCAAACACTCGAAGGGAATTGTAGTCTGGTTTTGTATGAAGGAGTCTTTCGGTGGGCATGTCATTATTAATAACACGACTCGGCAGCATGTTTATGAGGTGAACTGCCGTAAGGAACGCTTCGTCCCAAAACTTAAGCGGCATGGATACTCGAGCCAAAAGAGCAAGGCCAACTTCTACTATGTGCATGTGTTTGCATTCGGCAGACCCATTCTGTTGATGGGCATGCGGACACGACACATGATGAGACATGCCATGTTTTTGGAAAAATGAGTTTAGCTTCTCATACTCACCTCCCGAATCAGATTGGAGGGCGATGATTTTGGTGTCAAATTTTCGTTCGACGAGAGCTTGGAAGTTAAGACAAACTTGAAACACGTCGGATCTTTTCTTAAGAAGATAGATCCAAGAAAATTTGCTAGAGTCATCGATGAAACTAACGTAGTATGTATGTCTACCAACAGAAGTAGGGGCAGGCCCCCAAACATCGGAAAAAATGACTTGCAATGGTTTGGTAGAAATACTAATAGAAATTGGATAAGGTAACTCATGACTTTTAGCTTTCTGACATGAATCACAAATTGTTTCGACATCACGCTCTCCAACATATGAGAGTTTATTCTTCATAAGCAAACGTTCAACTAAAGGAAAAGTTGCATGCCCTAATCGATCGTGCCACCGTGTTGAAGATAGCTTGGTGGCACTGAAAACTTGTTTATTGAATCCTCTAATTTCCGGAATCAAGGGGTAAAGCCCACGAACGCATCTACCTCGATAAAGCACCTTCTTCGTTGTCTGATCCTTGATTAAAAAATAGAAGGGGTGAAACTCAAGGAAGACATGATTATCAATAGCAATACGATGAACGGAGAGAAGATTTTTGTAAGCACTAGGGACATGCAGAATTTTTCTGAGATGAATTTTCCTATGAGGGGTATTAATAATTGAGTGACCAACGTAACGAATCTTCATACCTTCTCCACTGGCAGTGTGGATGTGGTGTTTGCCGCGGTATTTCTCACGCATGGTCACCTTCTCGAGTTCACCGGTGATGTGGTTGGTTGCACCGCTGTCCACATACCAGTTTGTATCCACTCCATATGAGCCATCAGCAGCTTCGACCACCTTCTCATCCGAGGACGAGTCACCATCATCATCAAACCGGTACCAACAGTCTTTTTCTATGTGGCCGGGTTTGCCACAGATCTGACATCGTACGGCATCGGGGCGCTTATTGGAAGACTTACGGCGGCCGCCCTCTTGTTGGTGTAGGAGGGTCGGCCACCATTGCCGCGAGAGTCGCCGCGATCACCGCGGTCGCCACGGGTGTTGTTGCTATTGTTTCCCTTGCCAGGGGTTAGCCCGCGGTAGCGTGAGCCACCACCTCGACCGCGCATGGCGGCGTTGGCAGAGGACTTGAAGACGCCACCGCCGGAGTTCGCCCCCTGGAACAGTGCCACCCTTTGATTGAAGTTGCTCATCTGATCATACAGTTCGTCAAGGGTGACATGCTAAGTGCGGGCATCAAGGGCAGAGACGAGGGGTTGATACTCCATGTCGAGGCCGGCCGTGATGTAGGAGATGAGCTCGTCGTCGTCGAGTGGCTTGCCAGCAGCAGCAAGCTCGTCGGCGAGGGAGCGCATGTGCGCGAAGAAGGCCGCGACGGACTGGTTGCCTTTCTGTGCGTTCGCAAGGGAGACGCGGATGTTGTTGATGTGAGACAGCGACTGGGACGAAAACATGTTCGCCAGCACTGTCCAGAGCTCGTGTGCATGGCAGATCAAAGTCACCTACACGAGCACCTCCTTGGAAAGAATGTTCAGAAGATAACCAAGTACCTGCTGATCTTCTCGGAACCAGATCGAATGAAGGGGGTTTGGTGTAGCCATCTCCTTCACGTCCTTGTCCTTGGTGACGACGGTCTTGGCTGGTTCCGGCGTGGTGCCGTCAACGTAGCCATAGACGCCCGCGCCTCTGAGCTGCGGGGTGATCTGCGTGCGCTAGAGGATGGAGTTTGTGTGGGTGAGCTTTTCGGTAATTTGGCCGATGATGGTGGAGTTGGATGAGCTGGAGGAGGCCATGGCGGAAGCGAGTTAGGGCTAGATGAATGGAAGAGTTAGGCTCTGATACCATGTGAAAAGGCTGGGAACGTCGTGCCTTTGCCAGGGCCGACGGCTTCGTGTTTATATGCAGGGTCGCGACCTCCCTGATAGCGTACAAGTTGTTGGGATTACAATCTTGGAGAACAAGAGATAGACTAGAGATAGATATCCAAGTTAACAAGAATATAAATCATAACAAACTCCTATTCTATCCTACGCTACACAGCTTCGGTCGTCATATCCCTTGGTGCACATAATGAGGGTTGCTCCTGTCACGTTGATACACATGTTGTTTAACACACTTACCTTGATTGACAGAAGCGGCGAACAGCAGGCATGGCTGAGAACAATGTCAGCGGTGGCCTTCTCCCACTCGATGGTAGCCAGTATCAAGGCAGACATAGCGTGTATGCAGTGGGATCATGTACTGCCAGGGGCCATGGGGCTGCTTACAGTGTACATCTGAGCATATGAATCACAAACAAAGTTTTATTTAACAGCCACAGCTGAAGCAGGTTATATCATACATAGTTCACAACCAGCGCAGAGGAATAGAAGGAAGTAGTTCAAACAGGTAATGCAAAGGGGAAAAAATAGTCCGAAAATGAAAACACGACATACAATTAGTGTCATCCTATTTGCAGCTAATTATCATGCTTGACAAGCAGCACCCGAAGTAGCAGGAGCAGTGGTAAACACAGGCAGCAGCATAAGTGAAGAAGACCGTGCGCGTCTTGAAAAAGCAGAGGAAACGCTGAAGGTTCATCTTGTAATCTCAAAGTAGGAGCAGCAAACAAACACAGGCCGTATTGTAGTACATCGGCAGCGGCACGAACTTATAACTCACTGAATTGAATCTGCATAACCATCACCATATCTTAAACTAGTAAGATTAAAGACGAGGGAGGAATCAAGTAGTGGTACTAGTTGGTAATAGCTTACACGTGTACCTCCGCATTTCACGACCAGTGTGGCAGGTCAATCTCGGAGTGTATACCACCACTGATCCCCTCGAATTGCAGAGTGGCGAAGCAACGTCAAGAAGTCACTGCTGATCTCGTAGAAGCCTAGATGCTGGAGGGGCACGAGGAACTCAATGCCAGCTGGGACCTCCGTCATGCTGCTGAGGTTAACTAAGGTTAATTTCTCCAGGCTCACCACGGCACCTTCTGCTATCTCTAGCCGACTCAGATTAGGCATTTCATATAGACAGAGAACCTTTAGCTTGGGAAACCACCCCATGAGAAATGCCAAATGCTCTCCATTGTATGCCCTAGTCAAATCTAGATGTGTCAAGTTTGACAACCGAGAAAGGGATGGCAGGGGGTCTTCTCTCAGCTTGACAATTTATATAAGTTCTGCCCCCCCCCCCCCCCCCCCCCCCCCCAACAACTTGGAAGATAGGAGACTCATCCAGCACCCCTTCCACTAGCCGCTCTCTCAAACTTAGCTTTTGCAGGTTTGGCTGATGGACATTCAACAGGAGCACCTCGTTCTCATCACTTGCAATCACATCTAGGAAGGACAAATACTGCATCTTAACTAGAGACTCACCGATACTTCTACAGTAGATTCCCTTCACATTCAGTAACCTCAAGCTTCTAACTTGCCTCAGCTCCCCTAAATGTCCAACAGAATCATCCTCTAATTCTAATGCTTGTAGCGTCTGAAGGTTTATTAGATTTCCAAGTCCATTGGGGATATGCACACCACTGCAACTTGCAAGCTCTCTCCAATTTGAATCAATTACTCTCTCAGCAAATAAGTGCCTGAGCTTCTTCAGTTTCACAATCCCACTAGGCAACTCATGTATATCAGATTCATAAAGGTCAAGTGTCAACAAATTTGAAAGCTTCCCAATAGACTTCGGGAGCATCTTCACCTTTGAACCATGCAAACTCAAATGGCGGAGATTAAAAAGATCGCCAATAGCATCTGGAATCTTCTCAATGGGCAGACCACTCAATTCTAGCACTGTCATATATCTTGACTCTGTGAATAGAAAAGGTATAGTGGATGATGGCATGCTATTGTCCAATGTAATCACTGTACAAAGTTGGTATATACCAGAAATTGGCTGATTCTTCTTCTTCTTCTTTAGTTTGTGGACTACCAACCGTCGTCCAACCATCTCAAGAGACCCCTCACATTTATTGTCATAAGTAACACGAAAGCAGTTCTTTTGGCACAAGTCCAACCAAATGTGTTCCTCTCGACAAGTTGTAGCATGTTTCTGTCAACCAACTCCTTTAAATAGCCCTCCACCACTTCTTCTAATGTGATGTCACCCCTCTCCTCGACAAACCCCTCTGCTGCCCATAACCGTGCAAGTTGTTTCCTGTGTAAAACATAGTCTTCTGGAAATAGACTGCAGTACAAGAAACAACTTTTCAAGTATGTTGGAAGGTAGTCGAATCTTAGATACGAAACATTCCTTATATGGTCGAGCCTTGAATTATTGATTATCTCCCACTCAGTTGGTCATTTATCCTTCTCCATCCTTCCATGGTTTTTCTCACGCACACGCAAGAGGCTACCAATTGACACAATAGCAAGAGGCAAGCCTTTGCACTTGATAGCTATTTCCTCGGACAATGGCTTCAATTTTGTAGAACATTCATGGTTTGTATATTTTGGAAAGGCTTTCTTACAAAAGAGATCCCATGCCTTGTCTTTTTGTAAAGCTTCAAGTGTTAAGATATATCCCTGAGAGGCAAGTGCAGCAACATCTCCTTCCCTAGTTGTGATTCTCAATCAACTGCCCTTATCATTATGAATAGGCACCCTAGACGAATCATTAAATGCTTCTGGAGTCCAAAAGTCAACCAATATGATGAAATACTTCCGTTGCTCCAGATATTTCTTTAGTGACTCTTCAAGGCTCATGATGTCCATAGCCAGAGTGCTAGCAAGAACACTGACATTATCTTTAAAAAGTTCCTGGATTATATTTCTCAAGACATCTTCTCTAGAATAAGTTTGAGAGATGGAGACCCAGGCGTAGCACTGGAATTTCTCCCTCTCCTTCTTGTAGACATTTGCAGCTAAAGCAGTTTTACCAAGACAACCCATTCCAAGCAGGCTTATAACAGAGCATCGAGATCATCACCTGCTAACCATTGCTCGAGTTTTTCTCTGTTTCTATCTACCCCCAATAGATCTTCATCAAGACAGCGTGAAATGTTAGCTAGATCTTGGGATCTCTTGACAATGTAATTTGAGCTGTCTTCCCTGTTGTTTATTATGGGAACCCAACGGTTTTTTGCATCTGACAGGTGTGAAAGGTCTTTCTCTATTTTCTTCACCTAGGAAGCTATCCTGTTCAAAGAAAGCAAAGATCTTGGCTTCTTGAAACCCTTCTTCAGAAATAAACAACAACCAATATCATGTTCCCGACCAACAAGATACAAGTACTCATCCACCATGTCCTCCATCACATATGCTACTTTATGTACCTCCTCCAACCAGCCCTCATATACTTGATTCTTGCGACTACGAATGTCCATCTGACATAGAATATCATGCATTATGTGAAGCTCCCTACCAACACGGCCCATACTACCCTGTAGTTCTAGTAGTTGTGTGCCATACTTTCCAAACTGTACGCGGGCCTGGTCTTCCGCTGCCATTGTCAAGGCAATTCCAATCTTTCTAATGGCTAGAAGAATCACAATCTCCGCCATTACTTTGAGAATTGCTAATGTCTTGTGTTAGGTGGTGGCCTAGTTATATATTGTCCTCTGTATTATTAGAGTGACCACTGTAAAATGAAGTGATACGTTAATTATAAAAAAATAGTGAAGTTCTACTACTACCAACTATGAAGCACCTGCAAAAACACTTCAAAACTCACCAAACGGTTGCCATAACACTTAAAAACTCTCCAACCACAATGGAAAAGTAAAATAAGTAGAACTTTCCCATGAAATACTACTAAAGTCTTAATTCATATTGTTAAGTTATCTAATTCTAACCGAGATAGCCAAGCAAAGTTAGCTCTTTCGATAGGCATGTCCATGAATTTTAAAACAATTGAGACTGTGCTATAGTCAACTATGGCAAACAGAATGTTATTAACTAGCAACAAGGACTAGTGGCACTTCACCAAATAACCGCTCATGTATGTTCATCTTCCCTATAGGGATATATTAGGTTGAAACAGCCCAAATGTTGAAATTTGAACCAAGTCAAAGAGGAAACAAATCTGGCATACCTGCCAGCTTGCTAATATGCATATTCTACTTCCAAGTAACTTGGCTCAGTATTTCCTTGGTATCTATGTAATTAATATCCCCAGATATATGGAGAAACTAATAGCTAAAGTTTTTGATTAAGATACAAGAAAGAAACTTGTAGCGCAATCAAGAAATGTATAATAAAGCAAAATTGTAGTGTCATAAATGTCTTTAGGCAAATCAATATGTACTCCCATGATTACAGTTACTCCAATTAAAAGGAACCATCAATTTTCACTTCGGGAAATCCTCACACAAAACGAATGTTCGTTTTATGAGGTAGAATTTTCCACAAGAGCATATGAAAATTTCCAATATATTGTATCTTCAATGCAAGAGCATATGTCTGGCCCAATTTCCCATACCAACAAGCATTATCAACAGCGACGTTAGAGATTAATTCCAGATATTTTGGCTACCTAGGAAAACAATGGATGGCAACTACAACCTGAACATACATACATGCCAGCTCACCAGACCTTGGCACTGACAAATTAAGCTCGTCCTTTTCCAGAAGAAATCTTATTTTGTTTATGTTGTCGTAAGAAATCAAAATGTGTCACCCACAAGCTATACTAGGTTTGCCAAGTTCGAAATATACAACATAAGTGAACTTTATTTCCACCGAGGAAGATTGCTCTGAGTGCAACCTAAGATAGGAAGGAAAGTAGTGAAGGATGATGCACCTGCCTTGTTATGTCTTAGATCTAATCGATCTTGGTAACCTCCTTCTGCACTTTTGAATCTGAAACCACCAGAACAATCTTCTCATAAAAAGAAAAAGAAGAGACCTCATGGCTTAGTTGGTCTTGTTGTCAATGTAACTTGATTATAGACATTTTGAACTCTCATGGAGTCATTGGCATGATCAGAGAGCGTGCAAGCTTGTTGCTGATGACAAGTAGCTAGATCTGATGTTCCTCCTTGTTCCTTTTACCTGGCAAAACTAGAGAGCAACCTGGCAAGGAAAGATGCTCAATTTTTGTATCAACCTAGTTAAGATATTAACAAGAGAGCTAGAAACAAACCAAATTAAGGGCAACCCACCTGGATTGTAATCGGTGTAGATGCGGCTAGATTTGGACCTATAGCAACCTACTTCTGTCATATGTCATGGCTTGGTAAGTGGGTAATGCTAGTCTTGTTGTTCAAGCCAGAGAACATGCAAGTAAAGTCAAGTTGATGCTAGGCTTGTAATCAAGTTGATGGTAGTCTTCTTGTGATTGCATCTCAACTTTTTATTTTCCATAGAATTAAAAAAAACAATGTTCCCTATGGTCCCCATGCATAAGGATGCTTTATGGCATGCATTAGGACAACATAGAGCAATAGCTTTAACAACCTAGCTGATGTGCGACCAAAGATTCCTACTTCACTATTCTGCTATTGGACCTTCCCTATGGGCTCTCTTTTTGTTATGTTTTTACCAAGGTGGCAGTCTCTGGGAGAATATTTAGAAATTATGAAACCTCAAAATGATGTGATGGATGGCAACATTTTAAGAATTTAAGCATATGAACATACATTGCATGTGTTGCCAACCTCAAAAAATACAACTGGAACATATAGGCAATACCACACTTCACATCTTGTCTCATTGGTGGAAGCAACATGAGATCAAAATAAATAAATTTACTTATCTAACGATGGGTGACGCTTAATTAAGATTGAGGCCATGGATACTGAAGACAATTCAGTTCAGATTTAGTGACATTAAAAGTTCAAATTCTCACCAATATCCTACGAACAGTGCAAAATGGGCCTGGTTATTTGCATTGACAAGAGAACTAGGAAGGATAACAAATTAAGGACAATGCAACTGACTTGTAGATGTAGAGCCGCACAGATTTGGACTTGTGGTACGCGTCAAGATTAAGACATCAAAGCAGTGTCATGGCATGGTGAATGGGGTATGCTAGTCTTGTTGAAGCCGTCACAAACAAGAAAGAGAACCTGCAAGTCAAGCATATGCTTCGCTTGGTGAGTGGGGAATGCTAACTTGTTTGTAAAGCGATCAAGAACGAAACAGAGAACCTGCAAGTAAGGTATATGCCAATATTCTTGTGGTTGAAGCTCAACTGTTTTCCATTTTTGAAAGAAGAATTGCACCTATGTGCACATCACTTCTAGCACTGTGATGAATTAAAGGTGTTTTATGGATGGCAACAATTTAAGAATTTAAGCATATGCACATACGGTGCATGTGTTGTATTTTGAACATGGGGATGAGTAGCATGAATAATTACAAGGGTTTCTAAAGCAAACACTATTAAGCATTAAGGCTATATTCAGATACAACACATCCTCACCCGGAACTCGCTCTTGATTTTCCATAACACAAATACCATGTTCATGCTGACCCGAAATATGATTGCTGGCAACTTGAGATGAATTATATGGAAGGGTCTCAAGATTTTCCCTCCCATATTCTTTGAATGACATGAATGCGTCACTAAATCAGTTAATGGAAAGGTGTGCCATTTTTTCTTTGTCAGAAGTCTGTTATTGATGAGAAGACGCAGGAAAACATGTGTTCAGGGATGAGCCGTAAGATTCCAAGTGTATGGTGGTGAATGCACTGGGATAATTAATATCGTCATAACTAATACTACTAACAACATGCAGCAACCATAAATCTGTCAAAGGTAGATAGCTAACTAGCGAAAGTCATACTGATAACGGAGAGTAGCAACCACCAAGCATGAGTATCTGAGCAACATCACAAGTTTCAAACCCCAGTAGCGATCATGCAAATGTCTTGTTATTAACTTTGAGGCACAACCAAAACATACAGGCAATACCCATTTCACATCTTGTTTCGTTAGTGGAAGCAACATTAGATCAAACAAATAAAACAATTTTACTTGGCCAACGCTGGCAATTGAAACTAAGCAGCTCAAGATGTCAACACGTTGGATGACGCTTAATTAAGACCGATGCCATGGATACAGAAGACAATTTGGTTCTGAGTTAGTGACTTTAAAAGTTCAAATTATCACCCTTGTCCTACGGACAACACAAAATGGGCACATATATCTGCAATGACCTAGCTAAGGTATTGACAAGAGAACTAGGAGAAAAACCAAATTAAGATCAAAGCACATGTGACTTGTAGATGTAGGGCATGTTTGGGACTGCTCTGCTTCACCAAAATCAGTTTCACTCCACCAAATCCACTTTGGAGTAGTTTAATACAGAAGTTGTAGCACTAACAAAGAGAATGTTTGGCTTGCATCTAGCTTCAGTTTCAAGAATGAGAAATTTGGTGGAAAGGATCTATTTGATTGGATGAGGGTGGAGAAACGAAGGGGTATCCACTTGCTGGTGGCAGTGGTGGGTAATTTCCCCTCAACTTCAACTTCTAGAGTTTTTTTGAAGCACCTTCTAAAGAGCTTCATAAAAAACTAGGAGTTGTACCCCATATTCTTGTTTTTTTGTGAAGCAGCATATCGTGGAGCTACCCCGTTTGGCTTGTGTTTTCTGGCGCAGAGCTAAATTTGAAGGAGCGGAGCTGTCCCGAAATGGCTCTAAATGTCATTTGGGCTGGGGGCCGGGGGGGGGGGGCACGGCCCCCTCAGGTTTGTACATAACTCCGCCGTTGTGAGTCATAACTCGGGATGAGCACACGTACGTCTTGTGTAGATTGTCCATCAAGCAAGACACATAGGAGAACAATGCTTATGTCATAATAGTCATGTATGGCTGGGTGTTTTGCTTTTGTTCTAGATAGTTATGTGATTCCAAGAAAGTCATCGTGGGATTGCTTAGCTCAAACATTTTTTCCTTTGCTGGTTGGCTGATTAGTGGGCTCAAACAAACAGGACCTTTGAGGCCCATCAATTCTGCCCATAAACTCGAAATATCAGTGAATTATCTTTTGCATGGGTTCTGGTAGCAGTTATATGCCAGAGCAATACTTGTTTGTGTAGGCCAAGTTAAAGATTTAATCATGTTAGAGTTACCAGCATAGCTTGGATGAATCGCTCTCTGGGGCATATGATCAGTTCATGCTGCATTAATTAGCTGAGAAACCAGTATGGATTTATGAACATTGCTAATGATATTTCTGAAAACACTCCATTTTGGTTGTTTGCTTCAATATACTTGTCACAAGATTGCTCGCTGTTGGTATGCTTCAGCAATATGTTTGGCTTTGATTTTCCTCGGCAATTTTTTTAAAACAGTATATTTGTCTTTTGAGTGTCAAGTCTTAGTGATTATTGCCATCTCTTTGTGTTAGGACTATTATTTGTTTTCTCTTTTCTACCTGAACAATTATATTCTGAGACATTATCACTCGGCTAGTTTGACGCTGCAATATACTTGCTCCGTAAAGAAATATAAGAGCATTTAGATCAATAAAGTAAGTGATGATCTAGACACTTTTATACTCCCTCCGTAAACTAATATAAGAGCGTTTAGAATACTAAAGTAGTGAGCTAGACGCTCTTATATTAGTTTACAGAGGGAGTACTTTTTAACCTGGTTTTAATTATAGAAAGAGTATTCATTTTCTCTCTGCAGGTTTCTTTGTTTGCTGTTAGTGCATCACAAGGAAAATGGCAAGTAGAGCAGGTGGTGAACCCATAAACGAGCAAGTGGTCGCAAACACTTATGCGAACATGCGAACTGAAATGAACCAGCTCTACACCAAGATCACAGAGCTGGAAATGGAAGTGAGTGAGCACTCTCTTGTGATTGTCGCCATAGAGCCCCTGGACCCCACTAGGCGGTGCTACAGAATGATCGGTGGAGTCTTGGTTGAGAGGACCATCAAGGAGGTGTTGCCCGCCGTGCACCGGAACAAGGAGGGCCTGGAAGAGGTGGTGGCTCGCGTGAAGGAGGCTCTGGAGACCAAAAAGAAAGAGATGACCGAGTTTGAGCTCAAGTACAAGATCAGGATCCGGAAGGGGGGCGACAGCGGTGCCGAGGAAGGCAACATGAAGGAAGCCTCTGCTCAGGGTGTTCTTGTTGGCCCTGCTGGCAGTAGAGCAGAGTGACGGGACAAGGAACACTAGTAGAAAAAGGGCCTTTAGTCCCGGTTCCAGAACCGGGACTAAAGGGTCGATATTAAAGTCTCACCCTTTAGTCCCGGTTCTTACACGAACCGGGACTAAAGGCCGTCCACGTGGCCGCTGTCTGGAGCTCCACCTTTAGTCCTGGTTGGTAACATCAACCGGGACTAAAGGTATTTTTACGAAAAAAAATTGAATTTTTTTTTTAATTTTTAAATTTTTGAATTATTTTCCAATTTAATCTCTAATCACCCCTCATTACTGCTCAATTTAACCTCTAATCTTTCATCATCATTTCAAATCATCTAACTTCCCGGCCGGTTACCCATCCTCTCACTACTGCAGCCTAAGCACGCTTAACTTTCGGGTTCTATACCCCCTCGTTTCCAAGTCTGCACTTGTTGTTTTCCTGACAATAGTAAGATGTCAATCCTATTAACCCTCAGGAGTTTAGCTTGAGCATGAAGTCACACGTTTCACTGTTTGAGTTTGAAACTTTTATTCTAAAAAACAATAATTATTTAGTAACACTAATATTTCTTCAATAAGTAGTTTGACCATAGTTTGACCACAGTTTGACCAGATTTGACCAAAATTCAAAAAATTGAAATAATGATTTAGTAACACTAATATTCTTCAATAATTATGTAGTAACACTAATATTTCTTCAATAAGTAGTTTGACCATAGTTTGACCACAGTTTGACCAGATTTGATCAGAGTTTGACCAGATTTGACCAAAATTTTAAAAAACTATAATAATTATTTAGTAACAATAATATTATTGAATAATTATTTAGTAACACTAATACTTCTTGAATAAGTAGTTTGACCTGATTTAACGAAAATTCAAAAAAAATGAAATTTGAGCATAACTTTTTTTCCTTTTAGATTTTGAGGATTCTAAAAATTTGCAAACAGGTCGTAGGCTGTCAAAATCGGATGCGGATTTTCGTGCTAAATATTTTATATATTATACTTTTTTTTTGACATCGTATGCAAAAGTTATAGCCGTTTTACATTTTTCCTACACTTTTTGCAAAACATGTTTAAATTTACGTTTTTAAATTTTCCTAACTAGTAGTACATGTAGTAACATAACTACATCTGGAAGGATTTTAATTTTTGAAGTTTTTATCATTTTCTTTTGCTTTTTACAGAACTGAAAAGGCGATCCAAGGGGGGGTAGAGTTTGAAAATGGGACCTTTAGTACCGGTTCGTGCCATGAACCGGTACTAATGCCTCAAACCCCATTAGTACCGGTTGGTGGCTCGAACCGGGACTAAAGGAACCTTTAGTACCGGTTGGTGCCACGAACCGGTACTAATGGGCATCGCACCCTTTAGTCCCGGTTCGTGGCATCAACCGGGACTAAAGGTCCCATTTGAACCGGGACTAATGCCTGCACGGTGCCCTAGCCGCTCGAACCGGGATTAATGCTCACATTAGTCCCGGTTCGTAATGCAACCGGGATTAATGCTCTTTTCTAACCGAATCAAAGCCTTGTTTTCTACTAGTGGAAGGAGACTTTTGCATAGTTGTTTATCAAAGCCAGATTGTTGTGTACCAACCTGAGTGACTGTGTTCGCGTGCAGTTTATCATGAAAAGCATACGCGCCGGTTCTTTCGAGGTACTAACCACGTTACGGGCTGTTTCATCCTCACGTGACACCCGTCGGCTTGTGGATGCAGGTTCTGTACAGCCATCGTGACGGATCTGACCGATCGAACCTAGAGCAGCCTGGTGCAGCTCGTTTTCCCTTTCTTTTGAACGAGTGTTTCGCGTCGTGTTGTGCTTGGCCACCTTCTTGTACCTCACGCAAGGAAGATCCCGTTCGAAAATGCTCCTCGGTATAGAGAGTACCTTGCGTTTCAGTTTCGTGAGATGCCCTTAACATGAGTACCTCTAGCTGTGTACCACTGGTGGACATATGGATAGATATGTATTTGCCTGCTCCTTTTTATTTCTCAATTGAGTTAAACCAAAATTGAATTGAAAAATTGATGTAAGAAAACCAAACCTAAGAAAAGGTCAAATAAAAAGTAGTACTCGTTTCCAATTCTAACATTAATTATTTTGTAATTGCATTTAGCGTTCAGAAGTGATTATTTTGAGTATGTTACTCACAATGAAAATCTGTTTTTAAAGGCTAATTATCAAAATACCGTTTTCACGATTTAATAAAGCAGTTTGCTCCAAACAATATAAGAATTCTTTTAATGGGGCGTGAAGATGGAACATCGGTTCTTCCGACTAGGTTGAGAGACGGCTCCACCATAATGGGGCGTCGGTTCCTAGCAAAGAAAATTTGATGGTTCTTCATGGCGATCCCTCACGCCTTGTAGGATGTCCCCGAGTAGGTTGAGCGATGGCACCCCGATAGTGGGACGTCGGTTCCTCACAAAGGAATATTCCAGTTCCAAGTGTAAATTTGACGGTTCTTCATGGCGATCCCTCGCGCCTTGTCGGATGTCCCCGAGTAGGTCGAGCGACGGCTCCCCGATAATGGGGCGTCGGTTCCTCGCAAAGAATATCCCAGTTCTAAGTGTAAATTTGACAGTTCTTCATGGTGATCCCTCGCACCTTGTCGGATGTCCCCCGAATAGGTTGAGCGACGACTCCCAAATAGTGGGGAGTCGGTTCCCCGCAAAGGAATATTCCAGTTCTAAGTGTAAATTTGACGGTTCTTCATGGCTACCCCGCGCCTTGTAAGATGTCCCCGGGTAGGTTGAGCAACGGCTCCCCGATAGTGGGACGTCGGTTCCTCGCAAGGGAATATTCCAGTTTCAAGTGTAAATTTGACGGTTCTTTGATGTGTGGATACAGTTCCCACCACAGAAAGATTAAAAAATCTATTAAAAAAGATAAAAATATGCTAATGAATACATGTAACTTTTCACGAGAAAAAAAAACACATGAACATTAGCGTGCGCGTCCGTAGCTGCGCGTTGTTTGGAACCCCATCTGTCCATCCATATATATCTTTCCCTAATAATAGAGGGGCTATTGCTTCTGGTCATCCGTTCAAAAAAATACCCCCGAAACTATAATTTACCCACTATGCCACCCATAAGTAAAGAAAACGATTCGATTTTCTTTCCAAAGTCATGTCGTGATTCGTTGTTTTATAAATGTGATATTGATACAAACCATAGGTGCACAAGCATCACAGTGCCTAAGGCCCATTTCTTCTAGCCAACAGACACGCGCCCTCCCTTCACGTATGCGTTCATGGGCTGGCCCATTATGCGGGGCTTGATTCCCCTGTTTTCTTATTTCCTTTTTTGTCTTTTCTTTTCTCATTCTGTTTTCTTCCTTCTTTAAACTAATTTGGGGTTCCAAATTCTAAAAGTTGTTAGTTTTTGAAATAAAGTTTGAGAAATCATAAAATGAATGTGAAACCAAAAAATGTTTACGAAATAAAAAAAAAATCGCGCATTCAAAAAATGTTGGTGGTTTTGCAAAACTGTTTGCAAATCGTATAAAAAATCACGGTTTGGAAAAAATGGTAGGAAAGTAAAACCATTTTCATGATTTTGAAAAAAATGATTGAGTATCCAAAACTTGTTCGGGAATCTGGAGAAAAATGACCATCAAATTTTAGAAAATGTTCACATAAATAAAAAAACACAAATTTTCAAATTTGTTCCCCAATTTTTTTAAAAGTTCATTGATTCAAAGAATGTTTATTGAGTTACAAAATGTTCATAAATTCGAAAACTTTGCATGCATTTCAAAAAATGTTCGTAAACAAAATTAATGTTCGTGATTTGTTTTGAGAAAATCCAAAATTTCAAAAATAATGTTTGTCGTTTCAAAAACAGTTCACTGATTCAAAAGTGTTTTATGTCTACGATTTGATTAGTTTGTGTTTTATGTCTACGATTTGATTAGTTTTCCATAAGTCTTTATATGTCTAGGCGTTGGGTGTAGTTCGTGGTCGATGAGATTTGATTTTGAAAAAAATGATTGAGTATTCAAAACTTGTTCGGGAATCTGGAATCAAATAACCATGATATTTTAGAAAATGTTCACATAAATAAAAAACACAAAATTTTCAAATTTGTTCCCCAATTTTTTTAAAAGTTCATTGATTCAAAGAATTTTTTTGAGTTAAAAAATGTTCATAAATTCGAAAACTTTGCATGCATTTCAAAAAAATGATCGTAACCAAATTAATGTTCGTGATTTGTTTTGAGAAAATCCAAAATTTCAAAAATAATGTTTGTCGTTTCAAAAACAGTTCACCGATTCAAAAGTGTTTTATGTCTGGGATTTGATTAGTTTGTGTTTTATGTCTAGGATTTGATTAGGTTTTCGTAAGTCTTTATATGTCTAGGCATTGGGTGTAGTTCGTGGCCAATGAGATTTGTTTTAAAATTTAAAACTTTCCCCTGCGCAACATAATGATAAGTGTGGCGTGCAGTGACAAACTCATAGCCTTGGGATTTACCACGTCGATTGCATTGTGATCATGTGGACATCACGACCATCATCAACGAGGGTGGGAAGAAAAATAAGGGCAACATGGTGAGCATTAAAATAGAGGATGCTCATATGTGAGGGTATTAAGTCATACTTATTTGGTTAGCGTATAATTTTTTTGTCTCCCGTTATTCCTCACCCTCACATATGTGGGAAGTGTGTAGCAGCAGCAGTGTGTAGTACATTGCTTGAGAAGGTTCGAATTCATGGTAGCAATGTACTACGTATAACATAACTTAGGTTTAACATAAGTATTCTTGCTACCAACAATACATAAGAATTACACCACTAGTAAACTATAGTACACAACATCAATCGTGGCCTCATGTACCACTAAAATAAAATAAATACTGTAATTAATCTGTGTGACAAATTACACAAGGCAGTCTGTTGACACATTTAGTCTCGTCAAAGGAATTCAGCTATTGTTACAAGAATACTGTAGGGGTTGAGTTCGCGGCAGCATTAGTTCCTTTGTTATGTGTCTGTACCTGCGTCCTTCAACAGGTACTGTCAGTTCAGCTGCTAGATGTATTAGCAGAAGTCGCAAAGTTCCAATTGCACCAGGGGTAGTAGAATCTTTAGCAGCAACGCTATATGCTAATAAGAAAAAGGACCATTGACTGGCTATATCCTTGCAAATCGTTAATATAAATGCAAGGATATAAAATGAAATGTGCATCAACCTACAATCAAATGAACTCTTGTTTTCATGAATTGAATATAGTATCCAAAAGCAATTCAAAACTGAGAGGTGGTGTATTGAAAATAGTACAAAATGAGATTTCACGGTGAAACCAATAGAAGAGAACTTTGAAAATGGAGGCTCAACAAAAATGATAAAAACAAAGCTTGGATCGACAATTATGCTACAAAATTGACAGGCGTAAACGGAAAGATGTGGTTTACAAGATTGTACATCTGTATATAGTAGGGGATGCTTCTAGCGATTGATTTTTTGAGGTCACCGCGGGGGGGGGGGGGGGGGGGGGGGGGGCAAAGCCCCCCACCTGAATCATTTTCTCTTTTTATTGATTTTCGAAAGAGTATCAGAGGCAGGGGAAGTTACAAGCGAAAGATGTGGGGGGGGGGGGGGCAAGCTACTTTTTAGAGAGAAAGTAAGGGGGGTGGGGGTTAGTGTTGGTAGTACTTACTTGTATGGATAGGATAGTAGAGGGTGGACACTGTAAAAAGGGCAGGTGCATACATTGTGTGGAAGGGGAATGGATAAGGGAGAGTTCTCCAGAAAAATCTGCCTCTTCTCTCTCGTCGGAGACCTCACTTCCACCCAAAAAAATCAACATGGCATCAGAGCGGGTG
Organism: Triticum aestivum; assembly: GCF_018294505.1. Lineage (NCBI taxonomy): Eukaryota > Viridiplantae > Streptophyta > Magnoliopsida > Poales > Poaceae > Triticum > Triticum aestivum. Next base: position 21,398,760 of record NC_057814.1, on the reverse strand, counting down.
ACGGCGATGGGCCCTCGCCGATGGTGAATCGGCTGCTCGCAGTGGTGCTTACTGTGAGGTGGAGTGCAGAAGGGGGCGTGCCCTAGGCTGGGGCAGAGCAAGTTCAAGGAGCACGAGTGGATTAGAGTGGAGAAAGAAGGGGGTGGTGCTGCTGCTGGTAGCTTGGAGCGGAGAAGAAGGTGACAATGCTGCCGCCGCCGCTGCTGTTTGGCTAGAGGAGAGAATAAGGGGGCGCTACTGCTGCTATTTGGCTGGGGCAAAGAAGAAAGAGTCTCAAGAAGAAGGGGGTGGTGCTGCTGCTGGTAGCTTGGAGCGGAGAAGAAGGTGACATTGCTGCCGCCGCTGCTGCTGTTTGGCTAGAGGAGAGAAGAAGGGGGCGCTACTGCTGCTATTTGGCTGGGGCGAAGAAGAAAGAGTCTCAAGAAGAAGGGGGCGCTGCTGCTACTCCTGTTGTTTGGCTGGAGAGCAGAGAAGAAAAGGGAGGTCTGCTTGTTGTGAGGTTTGTTGGTTAAGCCCAAAATAACTGTGGAATGGGAGATAAGAGTGATGCTCCGGCGGCTGTTACAGCCGGAGAACTCGTAGCCGTGTTACAAGCGATGGACGAGAGATACCAGGCTTTGTTCAACGCAATCAGTAGGCAAGCTAGAAGTCCTAGACCAGAGGTTGAAGTCAAGGGGACATTCAGCCTTTGTAGATGCCACATGTGAAGCTTGAAGGTCCAGAAAGCTATTCCAGCTGGGCAAAGCATGCCGAAACCATCTTGGTTTCAAGGAATTTGGAAGGATATATACTTGGAACAGTGGAGAAACCCATAGAGGAAAATTCGAAGGAGGGACAGAAGTGGAAGGTGATGAATGCTTTTGTGAGGGCATGGCTTCTAAGCTCATTGTCATCTCAGATTGCAAAATAGGTGGAGCAGATTAAGGACGCTTCGGAGATTTGGAGGCTATTGAAGGGTACATATTCAAGAGTGGGAAATGAAATGTTGGCATGTAGGATTCAAAAAGAACTACATTAGCTGAGTCAAGTTGAGAAGACTGTGGTGGAGTATGTGTCAGAATTGAAAAGGTTGTGGAGTGACCTGGACTACTACGATCCGGTTGAGATGGAATGTAGGAAATGTGTTGAAAAATACAGCAAGTGGACTGAAAGAAGGCGCGTTAGGGACTTCTTAAATAGTCTTCATTCTAAGTTCGAAAATAGGAGAGCAACACTCTATGGTACTGGAAAGTTGCCTAGTCTAGAACAAGCCATCTCTGCTATTATAAGTGAGGAAACTCGGTTGAGACTGGAGAGGCTGGAGGGGTTATCCCAGAGGGTGTGGTTCATAGACGTTGAGCTCTCCTTACTGCAGAGAGCGAGAATTATCCAATAACCGGGACAAATACATATAGTCGGGCGTGCTTCGAGTGTGGTCTAATAGGACACCTGAGGGCAGCATGCCCATAGTTGATGGGAGGAGGCCGTGGTAGAGGCCTGTGTTGGGGAACGTAGCATGCAATTTCAAAAAAAATCCTACGCTCACACAAGATCTATCTAAGAGATGCATAGCAACGAGTGGGGGAGAGTGTGTCTACGTACCCTCGTAGACCGAAAGCGGAAGCGTCTGACAATGCGGTTGATGTAGTCGAACTTCTTCTAGCTCCGACCGATCAAGTACCGAACGTACGGCACCTCCAAGTTTTGCACACGTACAATGTGATGACGTTCCTTTGCTTTCTTGATGAACCTGCAACTATGGATAAAAATGGTTGCCCCACCAAAAAATGTTGCGTGTTGAGGGTGAGGACTTGCAATTAGGATAGAAAAAAAGATGAGCTCGCAGTTGCATGTTGGGCGTGGAGTTGCCAATGGGACAAAAGAATCAGACCCCAGTTGTTTGTCGAGAGGGTGCATTTACAACTAAGACAAAAAATTGAATCGGCCTCAGTTATGTATCGAGGTATCTAGAAATAGCAAATCTGATCAAGTTATATGCGGACACGAAGTCGGTGCAGTGCCCTCGATGATCACGACACGTACGCACTCCATATTGGTTGATCGTCCGGAGCTGACCATGGAAATTCTCGATCGTGCAAAAAATAATAATAATAAAGGGGATCGATCTGGCTCCTTGTGTGATCGATCGATCATGGCCGGGACAACGCCCAAAACATGGTCCGCGCACAGGTCGGCGTTCGCCCAGGGCACGCACAGGTTCGACATAGTCGGCTACAGCGCCGCACGGGAGGCCCTCGGCGGCTCCGTCCGGTCTGGCAGCTTCGGCGCCGGCGGCTTCCTCTGGGCCATCGTCTGCCGCCTCCAAGCCCCCACTCCGGCGGCCGGGCAATGCTGCCTCGCTTCAATCTCGCTGGAGCTCTCCAAGAACGACACGTCCAAGGACGTGGTCGCCATGGCCAGCCTCCGGATCGACGAACCCAACGGGACCGGCCAGTTCCCGGCTGCCGTGTGGCGGAGTGACCAGGCCAAGACCTTCGGTGCTCGGTCCATGAGCGCCGTCGCCTGGGAGCTCACTGTCCCGGACGCGTTCCGGGACCACGAGTCACGCTACATCATCGACGACTGCCTCACCATACATTGCACCGTAGACGTCCTCCAGCAGCGGCCGCAGCAGCAGGACTCCACCGCCACCAAAAACTGCCTCGTCATCATGTCGCCGGCGCCGAGCATCTGTCGGGACTACCACAACCTTCTCAGGGAGAGCGGTCGCCAGAGCCGGACGTGACCTTCATCCTCGATGACGACGGCACCAAGACCGAGGTCCAGGCGCACAAGTTGGTGCTGGCCACGCGATCGCCGGTGTTCCGCGCCCAGTTCCTGCGTGGGGACATGAAGGAGCGGAGCGGCGTCTCAAGATCAGCGGCGTGACCGCCTCAGCTTTCAGTGCCATGCTCTACTCATCTACACCGATGAGGAGCCTACACCCAACACACAAAGATGCCCGGTGGCCATGGCGCACGAGCTGCTCGTGGCTGCAGATCTCTACGACCTCGAGAGGCTGAGGCTTATGTGCGAGAAGCTACTCTCCGAGAGCATCGACATCGGCAATGTCATGACAACGCTGATGCTGGCCCACGACCGACGTAGCTGCCAGCAGCTTGAGGCATCCTGCATCGAGTTCTTGGCATCTGACCCAGACGTGTATGACACCGTGGAGGCCACTGAGGAGTACAAGGAACTTGAAAAGACATGCCCCTCTTTTATAAATGAGATCACCAAGAAAATAGCCAAGAATGTAGTTTCTCGTGACAGATCTCTATCTACTTCTTCTTCCACCCGCGGTGGTACCAGTAGGATGACAAGAAGCGCGTCCAAGTATACCTCGTCGGTTATGGTGAGCGGCACACACGAGTTCACCATCCAATACTTGAGTGCTATGAGAAAGACGCATGGTGTCGGCCAATACATACGATCGGGTAGTTTTTAAGTGGGGGGTTATCAGTGGGCCATAGAGGTGTACCCTTCGGGACATAAAAAGGACACCGCGGACATGATTGGTGTCTTCATCAGACCCTCAATTGATGGCGATGATATCAAGGTAGAAGCAACGGTGACTTTAAAGCCCGTTGACCCCACCGGTGAGTTGGCGCCGTTTCCTCCCCATAGTTTTACACACGTCTATGTTGGCAGGAACTGCGATGGCTGGGGGTGGGGGAATTTCATCAGCGCAAAATCTGCCAACTCACATTACGTTGGACATGACGGCTCATTCACGATACAGTGCCAAGTCAAGGTACACACAGAGTCCTGCACTAGTAGCACCATGGGCGTAGGCACAATCATTGTTGTGCCACCGTTGAATTTCGCATGGCATCTTGAGCAGTTGTTGATGATGGAGGAAGGCTTGGACGTGAAGTTCCTGGTCGAGGACAGTGAGATCCGTGCGCACGGGCTTGTGATAGCCACGCGGTCGCCGGTGCTACATGAGGCAGTGGAATCGGCTAGCGGCACTGACCATGTAAGGGTCGACGGAATAAGAGCCATGGCTTTCAAGGCCATGCTCCACTTCATCTACACCGACGAGTTGCCTCATGTCGACGACCTAGTCCCTGCGGACGGAGATTCTACAATGATGGCTGGAGAAATGCTTGCGGCGGCGTGCCGGTTCCGACTAGAGAGGATGAAGCGGCTGTGCATAAACTTGCTGGCCGAGAATGTCGTGACGGTGCTGAGCGCGCTAGCCACGGTGAAGGTAGCACGACGTCACAACTGCCCGGAGCTGGAGGAATACTGTAGGCAGTACATGTCGTTGCCAAACGTGGCCAATAAAGTCACAGAAACTTGTATCAACCTGTTCCTGGAATCTCAACTAGCTTAGTTAGACCCATCTGCTTGTAATCTTGGTCCAGTCGTAATATATTTTCGTGAACCTGGGATCAACTGTAACTTTATTTCGTGGAAAAATGCATGATCGGCTGCAAGATAGTTTCCCAAGAATGTGTTGTGAATTAATAGCTTTATCGACTGTTGTATGCTTGGATGGGCTACGCCCAGAAAATTTATAATACGGGTTTGGCAGCAGCTGGAGTCGTTGCAAGAAATGTGGACGGCGAGGTTTTGTTTAGTGCGGGCTGGACCCTTCCTGATTCTAGTGATGCTGAAGAGGCTCGAGGGCAGGCGATGCTTTTAGGCATGCAAACATTGGAAGAAGTATATATTGGTCCGCCGATGTCTGAGACAGACTGTGAGGCTGTTGTTGAGGCCCTCAATGCAAATTCTGTGATCCGGCCAAGATGGTGAGCTACTTACATCGATTCGTTGGACTTGCTGAAGAATTCTTCATCCTGGAGAGTAACAAGGGGGGTAGTTTGTGTATATATATATATAAAACACATTTGTGTTAATTAATGATTTCGCCAGTGCTGCGAAGGAGGTGGGCGGCTTCTATGAATGCAAGGGGAGAGACGCGTGCGTTGTAGCGGCCTCGGCAAGGGGATGGTGAGAGAGAGAGAGAAAGGCAGTATGCAGGATGGGAGTCCGATTAGAAAACGGCGTGGGAAGCGACTGATTTGGCTTCCTGGCCGGTTGGCCGGCGCCATACAGTATGAACGTAACTGCAGAGGAGCCGAACCCTCACTTGGACTGTAGGGTGCTTTGCCTCTAGCAAGCTGTAATCTCTTTTTTTTTTTTCATTAGTTACTTGTGGAGGTTGTAGTTGGTATCTGCTTTCCAGCTAATCCCCATTGTATCAGTCTGGCCGTTGTAATTTGGGTCTTTTGTTGTAACTCCTAGCTGGTTAATGGCTTTGCTAGTTCAAATCCAGGCTCTCCGTGAGCCTTCGTTCTAAAAAAAGTAGCAACAAAGTTACAAAGAAACGACCAAAGACAGTAACCATATGACAATGTGAGTGAATACTGAGCATTATGAAGCACAAGCCAATCATCTGAAAAAGAAATAATAATATCTGATAATTATGAATCACATACCAAGTCTTCTAGTATTAAACAGCTGCAGCTATAATAGGCGAATAGGAAGGTAATGCAAAAAGAAACATAGTCTGGAAATGAGAACACGACTCAATCTCCGTCTCACAACAAGTGTCGTCTTATTTAAAGGCCACAACGAGAAACAGTTAATAGGCAATATTGTTATACTTGACAAGCATAGGCACAGCAGTAGTAGCAGCTAGCATAAGGGAAGAGCTCCGTAGTGGAGGTGGAACCAGCAACAAACGGCAGGTGCAGTAGTACATCTTGATAAAGCAGATGAAACCCCAGAACGTATGTAGCAGATCAGCTGCAGCACGAATGTATGATAGCACTGGATATGCATCTTGAGATGTATTGACGAATCGAATCTGCATGCGTTCAAATTGTGAAGCATCTCCCTTCCAGCCGGCCAGGCGGTGGCCTACATAACCAACACCGCATCACATGAACATGTTAAAGTAGTAAAATTAGAGACAAGTAAGGGTACTAGTAGTTGGCCGCTGAGTCCGGGCCTATAGCTTACGTACCTGCGTGCTTCCCAGCACTGTAGCAGGTCAATCTCGGATAAAATGCTGCCACTGTGTCCCTTGAATTGCCGAACATTGGTGCAGCAATGTCAAGAAATCACTGGTGATTTCGTAGAAGGCTAGACGTTGGAGGGGCATGAGAAACGCAATGCCAGGTGGGACCTCAGTCATGCTGCTAAGGTTGATTAATACTAAGCATTCCAGGTTCGCCATGGAACCTTGTTGTATCTCTAGCTGATTCAGATTAGGCAGGTCTCTCAACAGAAGAACCTTCAGATTGGGAAACCACCCCGTGAGAAATGCGAGATACTTTCCATGGTATGCTCTAGTAAAATTTATTTCCGTCAAATTTGACAACCGAGAGAGAGATGGCAGGGGGTCTTCTCTCAGCTGTGACCAATATAGAGACAACGTATACAAGTTCTGCCCATCAGTGGACTGGAAGGGAGGAGACTCATCCAATGCCCCTTCCGCTAGTCTTCCTCTCAAAAATATCCTTTGCAGGTTCGGCAGGTAGACATTCAACAAGAGAACCTCATTCTCATCACTTGCACTCACATCTAATAAGGACAAATACCGCATCTGAACTAAAGACTCAGCGATGCGTGCACAATAGATTCCCTTCACATTCCATAACCTCAAGCTTCTAAGTTGTGTCAGATCTCCTAAATCTCTAAGCGACTTATCATCTATTTCCAATGCTTGTAGCGTCTGAAGGTTTGTTAGATTTCCAAGACCATTGGGGATACACATACCACTGCGACACTTAAATTCCCTCCAAGATGGATCAATTGGTCTCTCAGCAAATAGGTGCCTAAGCTTCTTGAGTTTCCCAATCCCACTAGGTAACTCTTGTATGTCAGACCCATGAAGGTCCAGTGTCAACAAATTTGAAAGCTTCACAACAGACTTGGGGAGCGTCTTCACTTTTGTATCACGCAGACCCAAATGACACAGATTAAAAAGATCACCAATAGCATCTGGAATCTTCTTGATGGGTAGACCACTTAATTCTAGGACTGCCATATATCTAGCTTCCTTACATAGAAGAGGTAGAAGATTGAATGATGGCATGCTATGTTCCAGTACAATGACAGTTCGATGTCGATTTACACTAGAAAATGACCGTTGAATATCCTTGTTTAGTTTGTGCAGTACCAATCGACGTCCAACAGTGTCAAAAGGACCACCACACCTATCCTTGTATATAACACCAAAACAGGTCTTTTGACACAAGTCAACTGCCAATTCACGCAAGATGTCATGCATTCTGAATCCTTTCATCCTACCAAAAGAGTTCCTCTCCACAAGTTGTAGCATGTTTCTGTTGACCAACTCCTTTAGATTACCTTCTGCAACTTCTTCTAATGTGCTTTCACCCCTCTCCTCAATGAACCCCTCCGCCGTCCATAGCCGTACAAGTTGTTTCCTTTTGAAAACATAGTCTTCTGGAAATAGGCTGCAGTACAGGAAACAACTTTTCAAGTGTGTTGGCAGGTAGATAAAGCTTAGATGAAACACATTCCGTATGTGATCCAGCCTCGAATTATTATTTACCTCCCAACTCAACTGGTCATGCACTCTTCTCCATTCTTCCATAGTTGTGTCACGGACACGCAAGAGGCTACCAACTAACACAATAACAAGAGGCAAACCTTTGCACTTGTTAGCTAGTTCCCTGGACAAAGGCTTCAACTCCATAGGACATGCATGATTTGTATCACTTGGAAAGGCTTTCCTACAAAACAGATCCCATGCCTTGTCTTCTAGCAAAGCTTTAAGCTTTAAGATGTGCCCCTGAGTGGCAAGTGAAGCAACATCGCATTCCCTTGTTGTGATTATGAGTCCACTTCCTTTATTATTATGTATAAGTACTCTAGACAAGTCATCAAATGCCTCTGGAGTCCAAATATCATCCAATATGATCAAATACTTGTGTTTCTCCAGGAAACTCTTTAGCGTCTCTTCAAGGCATGTGATGTCCATAGCTGCAGTTTTAGATAGAACACTGACATTATCTTTGAAAAGTTCCTTGCTTATATTCCTCAAGACATTTTCTCTAGAATAAATTTGAGAGATAGATACCCATGCATGGCACTGAAATTTCTCTCTCTCCTTCTTGTATACATTTGCAGCTAAAGTTGTTTTACCAAGCCCTCCCATTCCAAGCAGTGCTATCACAGAGCGTCCCAAATCATCACCTGCCAACCACTGTTAAAGTTTCTCTCGGTTTTCATCCACCCCCACAAGGTCTTCATCATCAAGTGAGCGTGCCATGATTGCTTGATCTTGTGCCCTCCTAACAGGGTAGTTCGAGTTGTTAGTATCCCCATTGTTTATTATGGTAACCCAACGGTTTTTTGTCTCTGATAGATGTGTAAGGTCTCTCTCTATTTGCTTCACCATGGAGGCTATCTGGTTCAAAGAAAGCAGAGATCTTGGTTTTCCGAATCCTTTCTTCAGGTAAAAGCAACACCCTATATCATTTTCCAGACCAACTAAATACAAGTACTCATCCACCATGTCCTCCATCAAGTGTGCTACTTTACGTACCTCTTCCAACCAGCCCTCATATGCTATATTATTGTGGCTTTGAATATCCATTTGACAGAGAGCACCATGCATTACATGAAGCTCCCTAGTAACACGTCCCATACTTCCATGTAACTCTAGTAGTTGTGTCCCGTACTTTACAAATGGTGCGCTAGCCTGGTCTGCTGCTCCACGGGCCAAGGCAATTCCTATTTTTTTAATGGCTAGAAGAATAACAATCTCCGCCATTACTTCCTCCTAGGAAGTGCAGATGTCTTTGTCAGGTTCTAGTTGTATAGTCTCCCCAATACCAATATAATTGCCACTGTAAAATAAAGTGATCAATTAATTAATGAAACTATCAATGCCTTCTGCTAAGAGCAAAAACGTTGCGTAGATACTTCAAAACTTCCAACCACAATGTACACACTTGAAAAGTCTAATAAGAAGAATACCTCAAAATAATCATGCTAAACACTTACTTCATAATGTTAACCTATAGTCATATATAACTCTAACCCACAAAATTAAACAAACTAGCATATAGGGTTGTGCTATTGTCAACTGTAGCAAACTTATTTTTATTGACAAGAACAAGTGACACATGACTAAATAAACCATCCATACATGCTCCACTTCCCTATAGGGATATGCCACTTAAAATTCCATGGTGTTTGAAAATTTAACCAAGTAAAACAAGGAGGGAACCACTTTGATATACCAGCAAGCTCACCAAATATAATACTCTATTTTCGATAGTTGGCTAATGTGATCATTCGAAGTAACTTAGTTCACTATTTTCCTGAATGTCTATCTAATAATATCTCAGATGTATGAAGACAAAAATAACTAGAGCTGTTATTTATGCTGCAAGAAAAACAGCGTAGTTTGTATTTGAACTGAAGGAGATCGTCCTGAGTACAACCTAAGTTAGACCCGATCTATCGTGGTAGCCTGATTGTGCACTTCTCAGCAAAATAACAGACCTTATGGCCTGGCTTGCACTATTATCATTGAAGCTTAGTCGTAGAGATCCTGAACTATCATGAAGCCATCTAACTGACTGAGAGAGTTCTAGTAGCTTTTGTTGTTGATGACAAGCAGATGGATTTGATCTTCAACTTGAGGACCTCACTCCTTTTACCCACTAAAATCAAAGAAACTACCACGTACCTCACTTTTAATGGCAATTTTTTTTTGCTTATTTTGCATCTGCCTGGCTAGGGTGACAGTTCTAATGGTGCAGCCTAGGATATTGACAAGAGAACTAGAAAGAAAACCAAATTAAGAGCAACACACCTGGTTTGAAACTGATGATGACCCAGCCAGATTTGCATCTGCAGCGACCTCCTTGTGCAGTTCAGGATCTAACCAAACATTGTGATGACCTGGTGACTGGGGAATGCTAGCCTTGTTGAAGCCAATATGAACCAACTGAAGTTGTTGCAGTCCCCATGTGCTCACGACAACTTAACATTGCTCTTGCTTCTCTAATCTATCAACCTAGTAGCTCTACTAAACCTCGAGCTTGCCAATCTAAGCTTTGAAAAAACAAGGTGTCGCTATTAGTGTGTGGATTAAGCAAGGCAGCGGGAAGAATCTTCATTATCAAATGTTGCCGTCCTATGATAGTATAACATATCTTCGCACCAGTCACCTGTCCACCACAAAAAATATTGCTAAATAAACAACTGGGGATCCTTGCCATGATAGTTGGTGCTTGGCCGGCATGGTTGATATGGTCAATCTGACCTCATGGAGAGCTGTCAACAGGTAAAGCGATACAAAATGAGGAACTCAAGATGCTGAATTTGGATCATTGTTCCGGGTGGGCGATCACTACAAACATGGTTGATACGGACAACTTGATGAAGTCCGTCGGGCTTCCCTTCCTCAGGTGTCAAATGTGATGCTGTATCTGGTCGTTCAGAGCTTAATTCCATGCAGATTTAGAGAGACATCACAAGTTGGTCCTACCACAAACAACACTAAAAGGGAACACACAAACATAAAAAAAGGCATGGATATCAACAAGGCAAGCTACAACGGCTACAGCAAAAGCGTCGCCATTGCAAAGTCTGAGACAGACAAAGAACTTCACCCGTAACTGTGGCACAGAGAAAAAAAACCACAACGACGTCCTCAAAGGAGAGCCACCCCCATGGGCATCACTGTCGTCGTCACCAAAGCGGGGAGCTTTCGCTCGGCAGCTCACACATACCACCACAAGGCACCCAGGACACTCGCGACAAGTACGGTCCTCCAGGTTCAGATTTGGGCGTCGCCACTTCCATAACAGAGAACGAGGAGGGTGCGGGGGACTCCGAGGGCGTCGAGGGGTGTGGCCTGAGGCAGGAGGCGCAGCTCGTCCCACGGCGCGAGGAGCACCAAAGCCTGGGGGCAGTCCGAGGACCGAGCGGGGCTGTCCACCAGACGGGGTCGCCGGAGGGCCGCCGGTGGCCGGCGGCGACGAGACGAAGGAGGGTACCTGCTGAAACGGAAACACCTTCTCATCAAAGTAAACGTGCCGTGAGGTGAATATACGATGGGAGACGGGATCGTAGCAGTGGTATCATTTGGTGTTAGGTGGGTAGCCGAGGAAGATGCATGCAACGGAGCGAGGTGCAAGCTTATGAGGCGCAGTAGCAGCGATGCTAGGGTAGCAGAGACAACCGAAAATGCGAATCTCATCATAAGAGGGTGGTGCACCGAAGAGAAGATGATGGGGGTGCAAAGTTCACGCGAGTACAACAGGGGCGAAGGTTAATGAGGAGTGATGTAGTGGCGAGAGCGTTAGGCCAAAAGCGCGGAGGCACATTGGCATGAAAGAGAAGCGCACGAATACAGTCTTTAAGAGTGCGAAGAACGCGCTCAACGCGATCGTTCTGTTGCGAAGTGTACAGGCAAGTGAGACGAAAAGTCGTGCCATGTGTGGTGAGGAGAGTGCGAACAGCTAAGTTGTCGAACTCCTTCCCGTTATCCGTTTGTAACGCGAGGATGGGACGGCCAAACTGCATGAAAACATAGGAGTAGAATGCGGCGAGTAGAGATAACATTGTACTTACGCCGCAACGGGAAGGTCCACACATAGTGCAAAAATAATCGAGAATGACAAGGTAGTAGATAGCCCGTATTATTTGCAACTGGAGAGGTCCATACATCACTATGAATTAACTCAAACGGGTACGATGCAACATGAGAAGAAGCCCTAAAAGGAAGACGAGCATGTTTGACGAGGCGACAAGCATGACAAGAGTGATCGTCGGGGCTGACCCAAGCGAGCATGCCAAAGGTCCACACCGGTGGCGAGGGCAACAGGAGCGGCGGAGGTGGTGGAGGCGATGGAGTGGACCGGTAGAGCTCGTCGGGGCTGTCACATAGGCGGAGGACCATCCGGGTACGAGCATCCTTAACAGAAAAACCACACTCGTCAAACTCAACGGTAACAGGATTTTCATATATAAAAGAACGAAGGAAACAAGATTTTTAATAAGATCAGGAGAGACTAAGATGTTAGATAATGACAGTGAAGTAGATGTAGACGGAAAAGATGCATGTCGACGGTGATGCGAGTGGAAATTTGGACGATATAGGAGGTGTGGAGGTTACCGGGATAAGCGGCCATATGCGCAGTAGCGCCGGTGTCCATGTACCAGTCGCAGCCGCCGGTGTAGATGGATAGAGTGGGAGCGGAGTGCAGGGCCGCCAGCAATGCCAAATCCCAAGGCGTTGGGGGGGGGGGGAAGCGCGGTAACCGACGACTGTGGCGGGGCTGTCAGGGGCAGCAGCGGCAGCCCTCCTGGCTGCGGCGGCTGTCCGTAGGAAAGAGGTCCGTGGGACGCCACGTAGGGCTGTGGCGCAGCGTAAAACGCCTTATGCGAGGGAGGCCGCGTGCCGAGGATGCCTGGAGCAGGAGCACGAGGAACCAGGATGGAAAAGGCATGCACAATACCGATCCACGGATTCTGGTCGGCGTACCACGAGGCCGACTGAAATTGCTGCTGAGGACGGGCGGCTCCCTCCCTGAGCCCTGTTGGCCTACTTCTGCTTGCGCCCACCGTGGCGACCCCTGTTAGCGGCCGGCTGCTACGGCAGGAATGGGGCCGGCACCGGTGGGAAGGCCGGAGGGGGCGGGCGGGCCGGCATGGGGCGCGGCTGAGGCGACGCCGAGCCTCCATGAGTGCCGACGGTGAGGATGATGTGGGTCCCCCGGGTCCGGGACATCTTCATCCGCCTCTCCTCCAGCTTGAGGTACGCCACCACTTTGGCAAAGGTTGGCTCCGAGATGAGAGTAAGGTTGGAGGCGGCGTTTCCAAATTCCTCGTTGAGACCAGTGGTGAGGGTGCTGATGAGGAGCTCCTCGTCGATCGTCTCGCCGAGATCATGGAGCTCATCGGCGAGCTCTTTGAGGCGCATGCAAAAATCGTCGATGGGCGAGTCAAGCTGCTGGCACCCATAAAATTCACCGTGGAGGAGGACTTTGCGTTGCAGCTTGTTGTCGGTGAAGAAGCCGTTGAGCTTGGTCCAGACGGCGTAAGCATCATCGTCGTCGTCCACCACCGTGTGGAAGAGGTCCTTGGAGATGGTGAGGTAGAACCAGCGGATGATGGTGGCGTCGAGGATCATCCACTTCTCGTCGTTCACCATGAGGCTGGATTCCACGGTGCCATCGACGTGGCAATGGAGCAAGTACTCGCGAAACACCAAGGAGAAATACCGCTTCCAAGCGGAGTAGGAGGCGGTGGATTGATCAAGAACCACCGGGACGCGCTCGTGAATGTTGAGATCGCGAACGAGGGTGACATCCGGACCGGCAAAGGGATTGGTGGCGGTGGAGGAGCCCGGGGAGCTCATGGTGGCGGCTGTTGGGTGGAGAGGGACGCGGAAAAGCGGCGGCAGCTAGGGGAAGAGCGGCGGCTGGGAAGGAGGGGCGGGTCGGGGCGTGCGGCTGCTAGGGTTGCAGGTAGGAGAGGGGTGGCGAAAGCGGAAGAGGAAGGGTGGCGGCGGCAACGCGCGGCTGGAGGGAGTGGCAGCAGCGGCGGGTGGCGGCGGCGCGAGAGGAGGCGCGGCGACGGCTAGGCTAGGGTAAGATCGTGGGGGAAACTGATACCCTGTGGAAGACTAGGTTTAGGCCGTGCAACACACAATGCATTGATCGGGTGCACTAGACACGTATATAAGATGTACAAGACGGAGCCATAACGTCAACTATACAGGAAAACTAGAAGGTGGACCTACAACACAATATACATGCACAATATATTCAACAGGTAGCCAGAGGAGGGGGTGGTGGGTGCTCATGGTGTTGTGGTAGCTTTGGCGGTGATTGATCCCTTGTCCTAATGTGGAGACCTTGCGCTTGCCACGGCGGTCCTCTTCTCAGGTTGGATCAGCGACCCTGGTACCTCGTCTGGTTAAATTTTTGAAATATAGGAAACATAAATTGTGTCATGAATAAGTTTTAACTTACTTGGCACGCAAAACACTAATACATATTTATTTTGAAAAAATACTAATACATATTTAGTGTGTGTTCTTTTTCTTTTTCAAAGGTTCGAACAACTCCAATGCAAAAAAAAAGCCCCTACTTTGATTTACAAAGCTTTGATATCCTCGTCGAGAACCACTCACCAAACTGGGTCGACAATTTCAATGGTCTTCAGAAAAAAAAATGGATTAGGTGACTTAGTTGATGAGAGCATTTCGAGAACTAGAAGATCTAGTCCAAAACTTCTCTCCAAAAGGTAAAAAAAGATTTTTTTTCATCCAGCAGATATCTTAAAACTCAATCCGAAATTATTACTCCTTTGTATGTACATATGTACTGATACTGAACTTTCTTATTTATTTTAAAGTCAGTGGGAGCTGCCGTTTCAAAATAAAATCCCAAATTATTTAAGAGATTAACATTTTCTTCATCTAACAGATCCCCTAAAACTTAATCTCGTAAAAACACTTCAACGCAAATTCATTTGAAACGCATAGAGTAGACTACTTCATTTCATAATTAAACAATGGTATTACGTTACCATCAAATCTAGCATACTGGAATACGATACTGCAGTCTACCACGCCAAGGCAGTCGAACTGCCTCTTCAGATGCCACGTGCGCGCCTTCTTCACTTGATTATGCCTCCTACGCGGTACTGCAGTGTGCAACCTGCAACATTATACTCCCCCTCATCCACCGTTGATCGTACTCGCTGGAGTCATCGATCACCGACCAAACGCGGGGCGCCTGTATCAGCACTCTCATCTTGACTACCCACAGGGAGTAATTTGAGTCCGTCAACATCGGATACTTGACCGACACGTTGGTGACTCTTGACGAAGCTGCAAGCACCATGGCACCTTCCTGGCTGTCGGGGGCGCGTACTTTCCACCATCGCCATCGCTGCTCTTGCCGTCGCTCTTCTTCAGAGATGTATCTCCCATCACCGCCGCCAAATGCCTCTGATCACCACCGTCACACTCCACATGATCCAAAAAAATCAATGGCTTTGGTACCAATTATTAGTTCTACAGTGTAATCCTCTCTCTCTCTCTCTCTCTCTCTCTCTCTCTCTCTGCCTAATTTCTCTGATAAAATCAACGCACGTGCAAGGTGGAAGAAAGCCCAGAGAATGAATGACGTCAACAGAGAGGAAAAGAGGTTTTTGCGACGCGTAATTATTGCGTCCTTTTCGCCTTTTCTTTTGTTAAGTCTAGCAAAATATTTAGCGAAAACTCTGGCGATCCACAAAAAGCACGCACCATCCCACGTGAAGGTGTCAGTTGACCTGATACATGAACTTAGCATACAAACAGAAATACTACGACATGGTCGCAACGTGTATAGAGCATGCTGTTATCTTTCATGAAGGAGTCGGGGAACTAGGCGATCTTCATCAGCACTGACAAGAGAAGCCAACCGTTATCTTTCATGAACCCAGAGGTGGGTATGTAGGAGCAACTGCGTGCACTGCTATTCCCATGAGTTTGAACATTGGGCTGCATTTGAGCTGGGCAAGCCCGCCTCCAATCCAAACACCATTATTTTCATGCGGCATGGCAGAGTGATGGACCCTATGTGGTGATCCACAACATGTTCTCTCCGTGTCTGTGATGGTTGTGCATTCTTTTTATGTATGCCTACTAGTATTTGCTAGCTGGAGCATCTTATTCTATAAGAATGCATGAGAATGTTTCAAAATCTATATAGGAAAATTATGTAATCATTGACTTGTAAGCCCGGATGTGTGACTGGGGTATGATATGTTCTAGTCAGTTTCAGATTTTACGGCAGTCATGATTGTCTGGTTTAAAGATAAACTTTCACAAGAGTGAGTTGTTTTGTTTTGGGAAGGCCAAAGACGAGCAAGACACTTATAGACAACTTTTCGGGTGTGAATTAGGGTCTTTACCATTTAGTTATTTGGGCATACCAATTCACCACCGTAAGTTGTCTAATAAAGAATGGAAGTGTATCTAAGATTGAATTGAGAAAAAGCTGAGCTGCTCGAAGGGCAAGCTTATGTCTTATGGAGGTCGGCTAGTGCTGATTAATTCGGTACTGGCCAGTATGCCGATGTTTCTACTATCTTTCTTCGAAATTCCGAAAGGGGTACGAAAGCGACTTGATTTCTTTAGGTCTCGTTTCTTCTGGCAATCAGATGAGGCCAAAAGGAAATACCGACTGGCGCGATAGGACATCCTTTGCCGGCCAAAGGCCCAAGGGGGTCTTGGTATTGAGAACTTAGAAATCAAGAATAAATGCCTTATGAGCAAATGGCTCTACAGGTTGGAGAATAAGCCGGAGGGCATGTGGGCACAGATTTTGCGCAATAAATATTTGCAGTCGAAAACGCTAGCCCAGGTTACCATGAGACCAACTGACACGCCATTCTGGAAAGGGCTTATGAGAACGAAGGATTTGTTCTTTCGTAGGGTCAAATTCTTAATTGGCAATGGGATGTCAACAAGATTTTGGGAGGATACGTGGTTAGGAGAGTCACCCCTGGCCGTACAATATCCCACCCTTATATAACATTGTGCAACGCAAGGAGGATTACGTAGGTACAGTGTTCCAAACGCCCCCCTTGAATATTCAGTTCAGACGTGCGTTAGTTGGTCAGCGATGGACTGCCTGGTTGCACTTGGTTTGGAGATTGATAGATGTTCGACTTTCTGACCAGCTGGATTTGACGCAATGGACGCTAGCTAAGAATGGGGTGTTTACGATGAAATCTTTTTATATGGATTTGTTTAGTTGTGGCCCAATCTCAAGATCGTTACATATTTGAAAGATTAAGGTGCCCTTGCGTATTAAAAGTTTTATGTGGTATGTCCACAAGCAAGTAATACTCACCAAGAACAATTTAATCAAGAGGCGATGGGTAGGTAGTTCACGTTGTTGTTTTTGTGATCATGATGAAACAATACAACACCTATTCCTTGAATGCCCACTCGCCAAATTGCTTTGGAGAACCATTCGTATAGCCTTCAACATTAATCTTCGAGTTGACATTGAATCGTTGTTTGGAACGTGGTTAGCTGGGGATGAACATTCTACTGCATCTTGTATTCGGATTGGAATCTGTGCGCTTCTGTGGGCTATATGGAATTGTAGGAATGATTTGATAACAGACAACATAACTTAACTTTCTTACACGTTATCTTCAGAGCTACCGCATGGATCCGTACGTGGTCCTTACTCACTCCTATGGACTCCAGGGAGCCTTTGGTTACTGGGTGCACCCAGTGGGAGATGGTAGCACGGGCTATATTCAATCGGTTCGGATGGCGGTCGCATAATAGGATAAGAGTCTAGGGAGCTTATCCTTTATTTTGCCTTACCGGTTGTGATTTTGAGCATGTACTTCTTTTTCTTTGTTTTGCTCCGCTTCCGAGCTGTAATACCTTTATGACTTTGTGATACTTTGAGACTTTTTAATAAGATGGCTGCATGCATCTCTATGATGCAGAGGCCGGGCGTACGCCTCCATTTCCAAAAAAAAATTGATTTCGACCAAGTATCTGCTGCTTGTCCTCTGCTCGGGTGTCGGGTCTCAAACATGAACCAGTCACTGGGTCTGTTTATGACAGTGTGCTTGTTTTTTGAATTTTGATTTTTGGGTGTTGCAGCGTGTGGTTATGGCCTTTCATCCGTATGCTTTACTTTTCTTCCGAGCATTCCAATCAGGATTTTCTTGAAACTTTGCCACTCTGAAATTCTGTCTCCAAAGAATCTTTTACTGTAATTTTGCAAACCCTCCGTCGTCTTCTCGCATCACAAGGCTGGATATAATCTTTCCCTTTTGTATTTCGGATGTGCTCCCCTTTTATTTTACTTTGCAGAATGTTTCCTGCTGATGACAGAGACAATTGAACTGTATATCAAGAGGCAGACTGTATATGTTTCCATGAGAGAATCTGTGCCAACGTACTTGGAGCATGGGAAGATGCTACAAAATTCGATGCCAACGTTTCCACTAAGCTGCGTACCATCCTCTGCATCCTGACTTAGAAGATCAAGAGCAAAGTATTTACAGGGAAGCAGTTCACAGAGAGCCTCTCTGCAGTTAGTTGTGAAGAGGAAAATGGCACTTGGTTCATATTCAGTCTTCATGTTGATCTCTGCTGGTACTTCATCTTCTTTGTGGTCGCGGTGGCAGATGCTTCCTCTTCTTATAACAGGTAACATCTGGGCCATCAAACAATCAATATGAACAGTGAGTGTACATACAAAATCGGGGTCTGAGAACATATTCTAGCATCAACAAGTAATCTTGCTCTGCGCGAGGGGATTGGAGATGACTGGCGGTCATTGAGGTGGATTTTGACTTGTTGGGGATTTAATCCCTTCCGATCCCCTTCAACCCCCTTGAAATCCTTTAGAACCAAACGAGGCCTAATACAACATTGTATCATAGCCCAGAGCCATGGGGCTATCAAGGTATTATTCTCCTCCAGACATACATGGTGCAGGTATGTAGAGCATACGTACATCAAAATTCTTTTTTTTTTAGAATCACCGGGGGAGGAGTCCCTCCACCTGAATATATTACTCAAAGTGGCCATTATGCCAGAGAGTGATCCGGTTTATAAGGGAAAGCAGATTGAAAACCTAAACAATTTGACCCCGTTTATAAGGAAAATCGGGCCGAAAACCGTACAAGTAACAAGGTTACAAGAATATGAGAAGAGTAGGGCGCCCACCAAAGGCAGGACATAGCTAGCAGACTAACAAGACCAACACCATAAAAGACACAAGTAGTTGTGGGGTGATGTCGAGGGACACAATACCAAGACTTTGCAAGGAACCTAACGCACCGCACTAGCGTGCATACCAAACCCACGGCGCAACACAGGAGCACCACAGTCAACGAGTGCCACGCACGAACCTTGACTACGAGCTCCGCCAATGAAGTTCGGGACGATTAGCAAGTTGGGGAGTCGTCATTGAGCAAAGATGACCGAGGCAACACCAAGAGCACGAAGCTCGCCGCAACACAACGGCAGCCATGAGAGGGTCTTGAGCTTGCACAACAAGAGGGACGACACAAAGGCACCGCCGCCGAACCCCTACAGAACACCACCAAGGACATGCATACGGGGTAGAGATGGCTGCTCCACAGCACGGAGGAGTGCTGTTGCCAGACCCCGACACGCACCACCTTTACCCAAACCAGTCACACCACCACCACCACCACGGACAACCCCACTGCTTGCAGCTAACCAACAAAACAACCTAGCCAACTTCTTGATGATACCTTCAAGAAGGGGTGCGACGCACGGTTGCGCCGCCATCATCGGTTCCAGGTAGTCCTGGAAGCAGAGTTTCCTCCGAAGTCGAGCAAAAGGTGGTCAAATCAACATTTTGACGACGCCTCCAGGAAGGGTAGTGGCGCCCACGGGCGTCACTGTCGTCGGCTCTGAACAGAGCATGGCTTTCGCCGAGTTGAGCATTCACACACCCTGTGAACGGATTATTCAGGGCACACCGCACCACCGCCCGCGCCTCATGGCAGCACCAGCAGCCACAGGATGCACTGGGCGCCATGAGCGCCCCACCAAGCACCGCCACCGGCAGCAACCTCCATCTCCCAGCCACACACCGCCATGCAGCCAGCAGCGAGCCGCCACCACGACACCGGACGGAGACACCTCCACGCATGTAACTCATCAGCAGGAGCAGAGTCCTTGCCGACCCAGCGGCCGAGGATGGCAGATCTGGACAGCGCCAGACCTGGACGCCCTAACTACGCAGCCAGACGAGCATCAGGCCAGCACCGCCGTGCGCCGCTCCACCACGACCACGATCGCACGCATCCAACCACACCTGCCGCCCGCCACCACCGCCCGCAGAAACCACCGGCTGACCCAACCTCGCGCCCCAGATCCGCCCCCGCCCCTGACCAGTCAGCGCCCGAGCAAGCAGCGACGAGCCGCTGCACACATGGGGCCGGGACTGGCCGGCAGGGACACCGGGACAACGCCGACGAGCGCCGCCTCCGCCCGCCTCCGAGGCCGGCCTCCCGATCCAATCTGACGCATCCCGTCGCCCTTCCTCTGACGAAAGGGAGGACGCGCGGAGCAGGAGAAGCGCCTCGCCGCCACCATCCCCGGAGCGCGCGCGGCCTTTGCCGGCGGCCTCCTCATGTGGCGGCGAGACCGGGTGTGAGGAAGGGAGGGGAGCGGCGGCGCGACAGGGGCGCCCCCGTGTCGCCAGAGGAGCGTACATCAAAATTCTGATCCATCTAATGTTTGCACAGACGAGCTATCTATTTTGTGCCGACAATGAGTAGCGATAACATATGTACGTGAAGTCAATTCACCGAAAGAACTTGAAGCTTGGTGTCCAATATCATCAAATTCCTTTCTTTTCATGACACAAAGCGTAGCATTCAGACCATAGCATCAAGTATTTACAGACCTGGGGTACTCTTAAATGTTGTAACTTGCTCTATCACACAAAAAAATATAAAAAAGATCGAATCTGGGCATATATCAGGAAGCCGCTAAAATACAAGATGGGCACTTCCTGACTTAGCATACTGTGCGGCTGCATCCTGTCCGGTGTCCACTTACCTTGGTTGACACGACAGCAAACAGCAGGCATGGCAGAGGACAGTTTCAGACTGTCAGCGGTGGCCTTCTCCCTCTCAATGGTAGCCAGTATCGAGGCAGACATAGCGCTCACGTGGTGGGATCATGTGCTTCCGGGGGCCATGGCACTGCTCACAATGAACATCTGAGCATATGAATTACAAACAAAGTATTTTATTTAAAAGCCACAGTTGAAGCAGGCGATATCATACATGGAGTAGTTCACAACCAGCAGTCCAGCATTTGCGAATAGAAGCAAGCAGTTCAAACAGGTAACGCAAAGGGGGAAATAGTCTGAAAAAGCAGAGGAAGCGCTGAAGGTTCATCTTGTAAGCTCAGAGTAGCAGCAGCAAACACAGGCAGTAGTACGTCTTGTAAACGCAGAGGAAACCCAGACCGTATTGTAGTATATATATATCGGCAGCGGCACGAACTTATAACTCACTGAATCGAATCTGCATAACCAACACCATTTCTTAAAGTAGTAAGATGAAATACGAGGGAGGAATCAAGTAGTGGTACAAGTAGTTAGTAATAGCTTGCACACATACCTACGCATTTCACGACCGGTGTGGCAGGTCAATCTCGGAGAGTATACCACCACCGATCCCCTCGAATTGCAGAACGGCGCAGCAACGCCAAGAAGTCGCTGGTGATTTCCCGAAAGGGTAGACGCTGGAGGGGCAGGAGGAACTCAACGCCAGATGGGACCTCCGTCATGCTGCTGAGGTTGACTAAGAATAATTCCTCCAGGCTAGCCATGGCGCCTTGTGCTATCCCTAGTCGACTTAGATTAGGCAGGTTCTTAGAACGAGAATCTTCAGCTTGGGAAACCACCCCATGAGAAATGTCAGCTGCTCTCCGTTGTATGCTCTGCTGAGCTGTAGACGCGTAAAGTTTGACAACCGAGAAAGGGATGGCAAGGGGTCTTCTCTCAGCTGTGACCAAGATAGAACCAATGAATACAAGTTCTGCCCCTTAATGGCTTGGAAGAGAGAAGACTCGTCCAGCGCCCCTTCCGCTAGTCGCCCTCTCAAACTTAGCTTCTGCAGGTTTGGCAGGCAGACATTCAATCCGAGGATCTCGTTTTCATCACTTGCATTCACATCTAGGAAGGACAAATACTGCATCTGAACTAGAGACTCACTGATACTTCTACAGTAGATTGCCTTCACATTCAGTAACCTCAAGCTTCTCACTTGCCTCAGCTCCCCTAAATGTCCAACAGAATCATCCTCTAATTCCAATGCTTGTAGCGTCTGAAGGTTTATTAGATTTCCAAGTCCATTGGGGATATGCACACTACTGCAACTTGCAAGCTCTCTCCAATCTGTATCAATTGTTTTCTGAGCAAATAAGTGCCTAAGCTTCTTCAGTTTCACAATCCCACTAGGGAGCTCATGTATATCAGATTCATAAAGGTCGAATATCAACCAATTTGAAAGCTTCTGCACAGACTTAGGGAGCTTCTTCACTTTTGAATTACGCAAACCCAAATGATGGAGATTAAACAGATCTCCAATAGCATCTGGAATCTCCTCGATAGGCAGCCCACTTAATTCTAACACTGTCATATATCTTGACTCCGTGCATAGCAGAGGTAGTAAAGTGAATGATGACTTGCTACCGCCAGGTGTAATGATAGTCCGAAGTTGGTGCATATTTGAAAATGGCTGTTGAATATCCTTCTATAGTTTGTGAAGCACCAACCGACGTCCATTCATCTCAAGAGACCCCCCACACTGATCCTCATAACTAACACCAAAACAATTCTTCTTGCACAAATCAACTGCGAGTTCACGTACGAGATCGTGCATTTTGAATTTCTTCATCCGACCAAATGAGTTTCTCTCAACAAGTTGCAGCATGTTTCTGTCAACCAACTCTTTTAGATAGCATTCTGCCACTACTTCTAGTGTGCTTTCACCCCTCTCCTCGATGAATCCCTCTGTTGTCCATAACCGTACAAGTTGTTTCCTTTTAAAATGATAGTCTTCTGGAAATAAGCTGCTGTATAGGAAAGAACTTTTTAAGTATGTTGGGAGGTAGATGAAGCTTAGATGCAGAACATTCCTTATGTGGTCCAGCCTTGAATTGTTAATTATCTCCCAGCTCAGTTGTTCGTTTATTCTTCTCCATTCTTCCACGGTTTTATCACGCACACGCAAGAGGCTACCAACTGACACGATAGCAAGAGGCAAGCCTTTGAACTTGCTAACTATTTCCTTGCACAATGGCTTCAATTCTGTGGGACATTCATGATTTGTATCTCTTGGAAAGGCTTTCTTACAAAAGAGATCCCATGCCTTGTATTCTGGTAAAGCTTCCAGTGTTAAGATACGTCCTGGAGAGGCAAGTGCGGCAACGCAGGCTTCCCTTGTTGTGAGCATCACTCTACTGCCCTTATCATTATGAATAAACATCCTTGACAAATCATTAAATGCTTCCGGATCCCAAACATCATCCAATATGATAAAGTACTTCCTTTGCTCCAGATATTTCTTTAATGTCTCTTCAAGGCTCATTATGTCCATAGCCAGAATGCTAGATAGAACACTGGCATTATCCTTAAAAAGTTCTTTGATCATATTTCTCAAGACATCTTCTCTAGAATAAGTCTAAGAAATGGAGACCCAGGCGTAGAACTGGAATTTTTCCCTCTCCTTCTTGTAGACATTTGCAGCTAAAGCAGTTTTACCAAGACCTCCCATTCCAAGCAGACTTATCACAGAGCATTCCAGATCATCACCTGCCAACCATTGCTGGAGTTCTTCTCTGTTTTTATCCACCCCCACTAGATCTTCTTCATCAAGGGAGCATGAAATGTTTGCTAGATCTTGGGATCTCTTGACAATGTAATTTGAGTTGCTAGTACCCCCGTTGTTTATCATTCCAACCCGACGATTGTTTGTCTCTGACAAGTGTGAAAGTTCTTTCTCTATTTCCTTCACCTTGGAAGCTATCCTGTTCAAAGAAAGCAAAGATCTGGGCTTCTTGAAACCCTTCTTCAGAAAACAAAACAACAACCTATATCTTGTTCCTGCCCAACAAGATACAAGTACTCATCCACCATGTCCTCCATCACATGTGCTACTAAGCGTACCTCCTCCAACCAGACCTTATATACCTGATTGTTGCGACTACGAATGTCCATCTGACATAGAACCTCGTGCATTATGCGAAGCTCCCTACCAACACGGCCCATACTGCCCTGTAGTTCTAGTAGTTGTGTGCCATACTTTCCAAACTGTACACTGGCCTGGTCTACAGCTGCCTTTGCCAAAGCAATTCCAATCTTTCTAATGGCTAGAAGAATCACAATCTCTGCCATTACTTTGAGAATTGCTAATGTCTCGGTGTTACGTCGTGGCCTAGTTGTGTATTCTCCTCTGTATGATCAGAATGACCACTGTAAAATGAAGTGATACGTTAATTACAAAAAAATAGTGAAATTATACTACTAGCAACTATGAAGCACCTGCAAAAACACTTCAAAACTCACCAAACACTTGCACTTGCCATAACACTTAAAAACTCTCCAACCACAATGGAAAAGTAAAATAAGTAGAACTTTCCCAAGAAATACTACTAATGTCTTAATTCATATTGGTAGCTTATCTAACTAACCGAGATAGCCAAACAAAATTAGCTCTTTCGACAGGCATGTCCATGAATTTTAGAACACTTGAGACTGTTCTATAGTCAAGTATGGCAAACAGAATGTTATTAACTAGCAACAAGAACCAGTGACACTTCACCAAATAACCGCTCATGTATGTTCCTCTTCCCTATAAATATATATTAGGTTAAACACCCCAAATGTTGAAATCTGAACCAAGTCAAAGAGGAAACCAATCTGGCATACCTGCCGGCCTGCCAATATGCATGGTCTACTTCCAACTAACTTAGTTCAATATTTCCTTGTTATCTATGTAAGTAACATCCACAGATATATGGAGAGACTAATAGATAATGTTGTTGGTTAAGATATAAGAAAGAAAGTTGTAGCGCAATCAATAAATGAACAATAAAGCAAAACTACAGTATCATAGATGTCATTAGGCAAATCAATATGTACTCCCATGATTACAGTGACTCCGATTAAAAGGAGTCATCAATTTTCACTTCAGGAAATCCTCGCACAACAAGAATGTTCGCTTTATGAGGGTAGAATTTCCCACGAGCATATGAAATTTGCTAATATATTGGCACAAGAAATTTGCCAATATATTGTATCTTCAATGCAAAGCATATGCCTGGCCCAATTTCCCATTACCAACAAGCATTATCAACAGCGATGTTAGAGATTAATTCCAGATATTTTGGCTATCCAGGAGAAAGGATGACAACTACAACCTGAACATACATATATGCCAGCTCGCCAGATCTTGGCACCGACAAATTAAGCTCGTCCTTTTCCAGAAGAAATCTTATTCTGTTTATGTTGTCGGAAGAAATCGAAATCGAAATGCACCATATACTAGGTTTGTCAAGTTCAAAAGATACAACAGAAGTTAGTTTTATTTGCACAGAGGAAGAATGCTTTGAGTGCAACCTACGATAGGAAGGAAAGTAGTGAAGGATGATGCACCTGCCTTGTTATAGCTTAGATCTGCTCGGTCTTGGTAACCTCCTTGTGCACTTTTGAATCTGAAACCACCAGAACAATCTTCTCGAAAAAAGAAAAAGAGACATCATGGCTCAGCTGGTCTTGTTGTCATTGCAGCTTGATCGTAGCGATTCTGAACTGTCATGGAGTCATTGGCATGATCGAGAGTATGCAAGCTTGTTGCTGATGACAAGTTGCTGGATCTGATCTTCCTCCTTGTTTCTTTTACCCAGCAAAACTAGAGAGCAACCTGGCAGGAAAACTGCTCAATTTTTGTATCAACCCAGTTAAGATATTAACAAGAGAGCTACGAACAAAGCAAATTAAGGGCAACGCACCTTGATGGTAATCGGCGTAAATCCGGCTAGATTTGGACCTATGGCAACCTACTTGTGTCATCTGTCATGGCTTGGTGAGTGGGTAATGCTAGTCTCGTCGCTGAAGCCAACAAAGGACTAGCCAGAGAACCTGCAAGTAAAGTCAAGTTGATGCTAGTCTTCTTGTGATTGCATTTCAACTTTACTTTTTCCAGAGAATCTAAAAAAGCTCAATTGTTCTCGGACATGCTGCATTATTAGAAAGCAATAGACACTTCAAAGTTCCCTATGGTCCCTATGCATAAGGTTGCTTTACGGCATGCGTATTGCATACAACACAGAGCAAGAGCTTTAACAGCCCAGCTAATGTGCAACCAAGGATTCCTGCTAATGTATTCTGCTGTTGGACTTTCCTTATGCGTATATGCTTGACTTGTGATGTCCTTCTTGTGCGCTTCAGAATCTGAAAACAGAGAGCACTGTCATGGCGTGGTGAGTGAGGTATGCTAGCCTTGTTAAACCCATCAAGAACCAGGCAGAGAACCTCCAAGTCAAGCATTTGCTTGACTTCGTGAATGGGGAATGCTAACTTGTGACTAAAGCCATCAAGAACCAGAAAGAGAGCCTCGATGTCAAGCAAATGCTAATCTTCTTGTGGTTGAAGCTCAATCATTTTCTGACATGCTGCATTACTTGAAAACAGAGCACTGCGTCTGTGTGCAAATCCAATAACTTCTAGCAATTTGATGAATTAAAGGTGCTTTATGGTACTGTCATGATGGGTCCCTATGCTATGCTTGGTTGTCCATGTTCCATACTGTTATGGTGCTGCTAGAAGGAGGGCGCGAGAGGGCCGGCCGGGGGCTTTTTTTACCCACGGCCGGGCAAGAGAAAGGGATTTCCTTCTTAATTCATGCTTGATTAGATTGATACATCTCCTCTCTTTATATAGAGAGGTTTACTTGACTCCCAAACTAGGCTCACTTGACCCCTAAGCAAGCGACCCTTATCTCTAATTAACCCTAAGACTAACGGGCTATACCGCCAGCCCAGGCCCAGTAAGCCCATTACGTACTCTAACACTACACCCCACCTAGACATGCATCTTGTCCTCGAGCTGCAGCTTAGCCAATTTATAACCATGACTCGACGCAACACAAACCTAACACCTAAAAATAAGCCTTTTACATCTCGGCTTGTTTTATTACTCTCGACCTAAAATGGACTGGGACGCTTTATTTTGGACCCCTCAACAAAAAGTGGACACCATCCGCACGTCGGACGTGCACGTGTACAACCACCTGGATCCCATGGACACCACCTGGACCAAAGGAGTGCATGTGTATGGCCACCTAGAAGTGGTCGCAAGAGCGACCAGCAGAGGCGCCCTCGCGGCGGCCGGCGGGCGGAAAGCAGTGGTGCTACGCGGTGCGCTCCTGTCGGTGACACCCTGCCTTCTCCCCGCCGGACGGCTGTTGGTCTGCACCGCATAGGGAAGAGTGGATGGCTTGCGATGGAGAATGACGAGGAGGGGTGCGCCCCCCCTAACCGCCGATGTCGCAGACTTGAGGTCACTGCACGCGGGGAAAACAGCATGCCCGCCGCCCATGGGGGAAACCGCATGCCCAAGATCCCCGACGCAGCGGACGAGATCGAGGTCCTTTGCGCAGTGAAGGGCAACTTGGAGGAGCGGCAGCTGCAGACCACGCATCTCCCGCACACGCCGACGTGCTAGGAGGCCGCGCGCAGCAGCCTGCAGCCTCGCTGCCGCCGACATGTGGCGGGTAGCGATCCAAGCCGGAAGCGGTGACGACGACGGCAGGGACTTGATCTGCTGGATGTGGATGCCCTGGGATGGCGGCGGCGCTGATGAGAACAAGGTCGTCGCAGTCCCGTCGTAGGGCATCCCGTACTGGGCGGTGGAGCTGACCGGCGGTGGCTGCTGCAGAGGTGGAGCTGACCGGCGGTGGCTGCTGCAGCTGCTGCGGCTGCTGCGGTGTCACGCCGGGCAACGGCAGCGGCTGCTGTGGCGCAGCGCCGGGCGCGGCGGAGGCCGCCCGGAGCGGCGGCTGCCACTGCAACCAGGGCTGGGCGGTGGTGGCGATGGATGGCAACTGCAGCGGCCCGGCGAGCGCGGCGAAGGCCGCCTGGTGCGGCGGCAGCCACGACGGCGCGGGGGCGGCGATGGGCGGCGCAGGCGGGTGCGGCCCGTAGGACCCGGCTAAGAACAGGTGGATCTCTTGGACCTCCTGGGTTAGGTCCCGCAGCACCCCGGACACCTCCTACGGGGTGAGGACGGCGGGGGTGGGCGCCATGGAGGATCCCGGCGCGGGCAGGAGCGGGGCGACGTTCGTGCTGGTCGCCGGAGGCGACGAGGTGACCGACAGTGGAACAGACGGGCTTGGCGGTGGTGAAGACATGATCGAACCGAAACTAGCTGATACCAAATTGTTATGGTGCTGCTAGCTAGAAGGAGGGCGCGAGAGGGCCGGCCGGGGGCTTTTTTGCCCACGGCCGGGCAAGAGGGAAAAAATTTCTTTCTTAATTCTTGCTTGATTAGATTGATACATCTCCTCTCTTTATATAGAGAGGTTTACTTGACTCCCAAGCAAGGCTTACTTGACCCCCAAGCAAGCGACCCTTATCTCTAATTAACCCTAAGACTAACAGGCTATACCGTCAGCCCAGGCCCATTAAGCCCATTACGTACTCTAACACATACTGTATTAAAAGCAATATTCCTACTTCAGTATTCTGCACGTAGCACAGCCACATGATGTTATGGATGTTCCTTTCCTTATGGGGCCCTGCTTTCATGCTGAACATGGATCTTTTCTTTTCACCAATGTATCTTTTGGGAGAAGATTTAGACATTCTGAAACCTTTAAAATGATATGGATTGTAACATTTCTTGAGTTTATAAGCACT
Organism: Triticum aestivum; assembly: GCF_018294505.1. Lineage (NCBI taxonomy): Eukaryota > Viridiplantae > Streptophyta > Magnoliopsida > Poales > Poaceae > Triticum > Triticum aestivum. The sequence continues at coordinate 21,370,331 of NC_057814.1, read as the reverse complement.
GATGCACATACATGCATGTCTTGTATTTTGATCATGAGAAGCAGTGGTACAGAAGCTTACAAGGGTTTTTCAAACACCCACCATTAAGTAATACTCCCTCCATTTCAAAATAAGTGTCTCAAGCTTAGTACAACTTTGTACTAGAGTTAGTACAAAGTTGAGATACTTATTTTGGAATGGAGGGAGTAATAAGTCTATATTCAGATAAGCCTGAGCAGTAGCTAAACCCACTAGCAGCAGCAAACTACGCTATATGCATACCGAGAGCTAAAGAAAATTACTTTGACAGAACATCCACAAACACAATGGAACAACTATATTACAGGTATGGTGAAAATCTGTTTCGGGAGCCCCAAATTCAGTGTTGATTTGCCAGCTATATGTTTGCTTATATCAGAATTTTGAGTGGACAGCTAGTTCATGCTGACTAGAGATATGATTGCTGGCAACTTTAGGGGAATAATAGGGAAGGGTGTTCAAAAATCTTTACTCGCTTCCTTTTCTGAATGGCATGAATGCATCTCTAAATTAATTGATTAAGAGTGTGCTATGTACAAATCAATAATCAAACATACAGACTAGTAAAAAGAAGAGGAAAACTAAGTGCATCAGTAACTACCTCTGATTTCCATCGAGGGCACCAGTCTACGCACCATGGGCGGCCACGGTCGAGGGCGACAGCCAACGAGATTAACTGCAACAGCTCGGCAGCAGCATGGTGCCTGTCGCCTGCAGCTGCCTGAGCCAAGCAACAGCCATAATCCGAGCTCTTCCTTGAGCAGTTGGTGCCATATCATCTTGCCCCGGCCGAGGATGGCGTCAGACACTACCATCTGTATTGGTGCAAGCTCATTATCAGGGCATGAGCGATTCAGGATTCTTATTTATTATGCAAACAAATAATGAAAGACTCTTTCGACCTTGAGAGACCTTGCTGCTCTTGAAAAGGAACTGGAGGAGCTCTTTCGACCGCGTCGCCCCCGCGGGCGACCGGTCGCGCATCGCCGCCTCCCTCCTCGAGTTCCCACCCCTCCCCTTCCTCCTGCCGCCGTCGCTGGCGCCCGCGGCCGCTCTGGCCCCGGGGTTGCTGGTGGCGGCGGCCTCATGACCTTCCCCTCCCGGTGGCTCTCCGGCGCGGGGCGGAGCTGCACCGGGGGGTGCTCCTAGGCGGCGACGGACCGGGTGGCGGCGGGGTTCCCTGGCGCGGCACGGGCGGGTGGCTGGACGGCGGCGGCGTCGTTGGCGACGGGGTGGCGCAGCGGTGGGTCCTGGCGGCGGCGCTCGGCCCAGATCTGGGCCCTACGGGCCCCATCTGGGCCTGGGCGGGCCGGCGGCGGGGCGGATCCGTGGCGAGACTTCCGGGAGGCGGGGGAACAGCGCTGAGCGGCGAGGTGCTGGCGGCGCCGGCGCCAGCTTGCTGCAGCATGGTCGGCGGGGCTTAGCGGGCCCGTTGCGGGCCTGGCCACATGATGTTGGACGTTCTTTATGAGCCCCTGCGTTCTTGTTGAACATGACTCTGTTTTTTTTTGTTCTCTTTTGCCAAGGTATCCTCTGGGAGAAAGTTTATACATTCTGAAACTTTTAAAATGGTATGGATAGTAACATTTTCTTGAATTTAAGCATATGCACTGATGCACATATAGTTCACATCCTGTATTTTAAATTTTTTAATCATGAGAAGCAGTAGCATTGAAGCTTGCAAGGGTTTCTGAAACACCCACTGAATAATAAGGCTATATTCAGATAAGCCTGAGCAGTACAGTAGCTAACCAATTAGAAGCAAACTAAGCTGTATGAATGCCGAGAGCTAAAGTTAATTACTTTTGACGACAGAACATCCATCAACATGATGGAACAGCTATATTGCAGGCATGGTGGAAATCTATTTTGAGAGACTGAAATTCAGTGTTGATTTGCCATGACACAAACAAAATGTTTGCTACATCAGAATTTTGCTGGCCCGAGATATGGTTGGTCGCTGTCAACTTTAGAGGAATAAGAGGGGAGGGTTCAAAGACTTGTACACACTTCCTTTTCTAAATGACATGAATGCATCTCTAAATTAATTAATTAAGAGTGTGCTATGTATAAATCAATCATCAATCATATAGACTGAAAAAGAGAAGAAGAGGAAAAAAAAGTGCATCGGTAACTATCTCTGATTTCCATCGAGGGCACCAGTCTATATATGCACCACGGTCGAAGGTGACAGCCAACGAGATCAACTCCAACTGCTTGGCAGCAGCATGGTGCCTGTCGCCTGCAGCAGCCTGAGGCGAGCAAACAGCCGCAATCCAAGCTCTTCCTTCAGAGATGGTGCCACATCATTTTGCCCTGGCCAAAGATGGCGTCAACAACTACCATCTGTATTGGCGCAGGCTCATTATCTGGGCATGAGCCATTCAGGATTCTTATTAAGTCGAAGATTTATGTATAAGCCCGCATCTGTTGACCTAAGCTTCTTCAGATAGTTGCCAGAAAAAAACATGTAATCTCGAGAGGGCCCCTTTATAGATTCCAATGGTGTGACAGGGAAAAACAATGCCACAAGATGCAGCCAGGCAGGGACCATATATGAACACTAAATCTGTAAAGGTAACACAAAGGGAGGCAACAGAAGATGATGCAAATCGGCAAATCTAGTACTACTAGGCACAACCTGAATATATGGGCAATATATGGCACACTTGACATCTCGATTTGCCAGTGTTGAAGCAGGATCAAATCAATCAGATAAATATGGCATTTCCCCTTGGCTAATGCTGGCAATCCAAGCCCACAGCTCAAGATTTAGTAGCAAGTTCCTCAAATTGTCACCCACGTCCTGCGGACCGCATAAAGAAGGCATGGATGTATGCAGGGTCGGTTGGCTGGTTTACCTCGGCGTCGCCGCCGCCGGCCGGGAGTCTACTTCGCGGCGGCCACCGCGACGAGAGGGGTGACCTTGGCCGGGCAGGGAGGCCCTCTCGCCGCACCATTGGCAGAGGGCGGGGTTGGCCGGAGAGGAGGCGCAGTATTCTCCTTCCTATCCCTCGTCGCCCGTGTGCCTGCCTCCCTGTCCGCTCTCCTCCAGTTCAGAGTGCCCAGCTTCTTTTTTTTTTTTTTTTTTTTGAGAATTGTTTTTTGGTGCCGGAGGGAAGGGAGACCTGAAGCGACCACTAATGGGCCGGCCCAATTCTGACGCTACGTTTTTCTTAGCGTTTCCCCTTTTTTTGTTTTTTTTTCATTTTAGGAAAATGATCAAGGATTTCATGTAGAAAGTACTTTGGTCACAGATCATGGTTACTTTTTTTCCTTAAAAAAGGGGGTTTGCCCCGGCCTCTGCATCAGAAAGATGCATACGACCATATTATTAATAAGCAAAAGGTTCAACAGAAGTCTCGTAGCCTCAAACAACGGAACAGGTGCTCAACAGAGAGCACGAAAGCAAAAAAAGGACAGCCACAACCGGCAGGCAAAAAACAGATAGGAAACTAAACACCTATCCTATTACATGACCGCCATCCAAACCGATTGAAAATAGCCCGAGCTACCGTCTCCCGTCGGCTAGATCCAGTAACCAAATGCTCCCTGGCCTCCGTCGGAGTGAGTAGCGACCACATACGGATGAGTGTAGTGGCCCTCAAGATAACCTGCAAGAAATCAATATTTGTTGTTCTGTTAAAAACCAAATCGTTTCTGCAGTTCCAGATTGCCCATAGTAAATCACTACTCCTACACGGATATGTCTCACTGTTACTACGTCAATCCCATCTAGCCACGTCCCAAATAACGTGTTGATGGAATTCGGAGGAGTTATATTAAAAGCTATGTGGATGGACCTCCACAAAATCTTTGCCAAAGGGCAATCAAGAAAGAGGTGTCTGATTGATTCATCACTATCACAAAAACTACATCTTTTAGAACCCGTCCAGTTGCGCTTCGCCAAATTGTCTTTAGTTAAGATGACCTGTTTATGGACAAACCACATAAACACTTTGTTTTTTAAAGGCACTTTGACTTTCCGAACATGCTTCGAACTAGGAATAACGCTAGCGTTGATAATATCCAAATACATGGATTTAACTGAAAACTCCCCATTCTTAGCTAGTTTCTAGCGAATCTGATCTGGCTGTTGAGAGAGCTGGACATCCATCATTCGTCTCACAAGATGGAGCCAAGCTTCCCAACGATTTCCTACTAGCGTCCTCCTGAATTGAATATTACGAGGATTTGACTGTAGTACTATTGCAACGTAAGCGTCTCTTCGCTGAACAATATTACAGAGAGAAGGATATTGGATCGCAAGGGGTGCCTTCCCTAGCCATATATCCTCTCAGAATCTTGTGGAAGTACCATTTCCAACTACGAATTTTGTCCTATTGAAGAAGGCTGATTTCACTCACATGAGTCCCTTCCAAAAAGGCGAATCAGTCGGTCTTACCTTCACCTGGGACAAAGTTTTGGACTGGAGGTACTTAGTATGAAGAATCTGTGCCCAAGTGGCATCCGTCTCTACAGATAACTTATACAACCATTTGCTGAGAAGACATATGTTCTTTACCTCTAAATTTTCAATGCCTAGACCCCCCCCGGTCTTTCGGCCTACAAATGATATCCCACTTAGCGAGTCTGTATTTTCTTTTTAATTCATCGCTCTGCCAGAAGAAGCGCGATCGATAGAAGTCTAGCCTTTTCCGTACTCCAACTGGTACTTCGAGAAAAGACAATAAAAACATAGGCATACTCGTGATAAACGAATTAATCAAAATCAATCGTTCTCCGTATGACATAAGCTTGCCCTTCCAACAGCTCAGTTTTTTCTCAAATCGATCTTCAATGCTCTTTCACTCTTTGTTAGAGAGCTTGTGATGGTGAATTGGTATACCCAAATACGTGAAGGGTAAAGATCCCAATTCACACCCGAACAATTCTTTGTAAGCTTGTTGTTCTTCTTTAGCTCTTCCAAAGCAGAACAATTCACTTTTGTTGAAGTTAATCTTCAACCCCGATAATTGTTCGAACAAGCATAAAACAAGCTTCATATTTCTAGCTTTAGCCAAATCATGCTCAATAAAGATGATAGTATCATCAGCGTACTGTACGATAGACCCTCCCCCGTCAACTAAATGCGGGACGAGGCCACCTACCTGACCATCATCCTTGGCCCTTCCTATTAAGATTGTCAACATGTCAACGACAATGTGAAACAGAATCGGCGACATCGGATCTCCTTGTCGCAGGCCCTTGTGTGTCTGGAAATAATGACCTATGTCATCATTAACCGTGATTCCAACACTCCCTTTTTGCGTGAACGAATCTACCTGGTCTCTCCAGGACTGATCGAATCCTTTCATACGCAAAGCCTGCTGAAGAAATGGCCATTTTACCTTGTCGTACGCCTTCTCAAAATCCACTTTGAAAACCACCCCGTCTAGTTTTTTCGTGTGGATTTCATGGAGCGTTTTATGCAGAACCACAACCCCTTCTAGGATGTTTCTGTCCGGCATGAAAGCAGTTTGGGACGGCTCCACCACAGAATGTGCAATCTGTGTAAGCCTATTAGTCCCAACTTTGATAAAGATTTTAAAGCTAACATTAAGAAGACAGGTCGGCCTAAATTGCTCAATCTTCACAGCCTATGTTTTCTTAGGAAGAAGCGTTATAGTACCGAAGTTCAAGTGAAACAACTACAACTGTCCCAAGAAAAGATCCTGGAACATCGGGAGCAAGTCCCCCTTAATAATGTGCCAGCACTTCTTATAAAACTCCGTCGGAAAACCATCCGGTCCTGGAGCTTTATTATTTTTCATTTGGGAAATTGCTTCAAACACCTCTTTCTCCAAAAATGGGGCTGTCAAAATATCGTTCTCATCAACTGCGAGCCGAGGAACATCCTCAACCCTCGACTCATCCAAAGAAACAAAATTTTCCTCAGGAGGCCCAAACAGCTGCTTGTAGTAATTGGTGATATATGCCTTTAGGTTTTCCTGCCCTAAAATCGTTCCCTCATCTTGCTCAAGCTGAAAGATTCTCTTCTTTCGGTGCTTGCCATTTGCAATCATGTGGAAGAATTATGTGTTATCATTCCCTTGGACGATTTTGCGAACTTTAGCTCGCAGTGCCCACTTCAATTCCTCCTCAAGGAGCAGTTCTTTCAATCTTAACTCCGCCTCCACTTTAGTTTCCAGTTCTCTAGTATCTAATATGGAGGACTCAGCTTTTAAATCTAGGGATTGAATAAGCAAAAGGAGTCTTTCCTTCTCAGCCTTATATATCCCACCTAGATGCTTAGCCCAACCCCACAAGAATTGCCTTAAATGTCTGATCTTATTTTGCCATCGCTCAACATTCGTTCTCCCTCCTGAATCTTTAGCCCATTCTCTTGCTATTAGATCCAGAAACCCTTCTCTTTCAAACCACGCTGATTCGAAAGAAAACGTACTCTTGTTCCCCATATGCGTTGCCTCTCCCGAGTCAACCAACAATGGGGTATGATCGGAGATTGAGCGAGAGCGCGCTTGGGCTGTCACAAGGGGAAACTTTTGTTCCCACTCGACGCTCGCTAGGACCCGGTCCAGCTTCTCAAAGGTCGGGACTGGTAATGTGTTGGCCCACATGAACTTTCTACCAGAAAGCTCAATCTCTCGAAGGTCTAAACTTTCAATAATTGTATTAAACATAAACGACCATCCGCCGTCAAAGTTATCATTGTTTTTTTTGTCCCGTCTACGGATAATGTTAAAATCCCCCCCTCCCAATCGGAATTGGGAGCTGCTCGTTACCACAAATACTGACTAAATCCGCCAAAAAGTCTGGTTTGAGTTCTGGTTGCGTGGTACCATATACCGCCACCAAAGCCCAATTAAACCCATAGGCCTTTGACCGAACCCAAAACTTAACCGCAAAGTCTCCCATAACCACATTCCTAACTTCCAACGAGTCGCATTTAACCCCAAGTAAGATCCCACCGGATCTTCCTCTTGGAGGTAGACAATGCCAATCAAAGTCAACCCCTCCTGACAGAGTACTAAGGAACTGAGGGGTGAAATTGTCCCTACTAGTTTCTGACAGGGCAATAAAATCCAATTTGTGATCTATAGAAGCATCCACTAGAAACCTTCTTTTAGCCAAGTCCTTAAGACCTCTGCAATTCCAAAAAATTCCTTTCACATTTCATCATGAAATTTTTTAGTTGTTCGGATCCTAGCACTTCTACGCACAGCCGACGCCGGAGAAATCCTACGATTCCACTTGCGTTTAGGTTTATTTTGGTCCACTACCCGGTCCTCACATCCACTTGGGAATCAGGAATAATGGAGTCCCTTGGGGAAGTAGAATCATCGTCCTCCTCGTTCTCGGGAAGAGAGGGTGCCAGATCTGCACAAAAGCTATCAAGCACATTGACCCCCAAAGCATCTACATCAGAATCGTTCATAGGTTTAACAGCCGCTAGGTTTCTAATCATCTCTAAAGCGGGCTCCGCTTCAAGATCCAAGAGATCATTAACGAACTTAGAGACTTCAACGTCCTTTCTACCCAGAGAAACTCCCAACTGATTTGCGCTATGAATAATCTCATTATTAGAAAAATGCAAGATAGAATTAGAAGTGTTGACTGACATACCAGTAGTGACCTCAATATCACGAAGCCTGGCCGCCCGCATGGCGCACCGTAGCTGCATGTCATCAACATTCGGCCGATCCTAGAGATGCCAGCTCATCCGTCGACCATCAGAGAAAGGGTCCGGAATCCCTCCAAAAGCGATGATGTTGTCCCGAGTGACCACATTCTGGGTAAGGCCTCCTGCCCGACCCCCAACAGGGCTCAATTGAGCTGAGGCAGCCGGAGAGCCGCCCTGCGTGAGCATCACCGACGAAGCCCCCCAGCCATCACCGCCACCGGGCTCGGCACGCCCGGTGAGCTCTGTCCAAGACCACCACCCGGGACCTGAGCAAGGGCCGCCCCCTCTAGGGACGGACGGGGAGAGGAAGGGGCGGGGGCCACCTGCCCGCGCCCCCTCCCGATCCAGCAGCTCCTCCAGCGCGTGGCGCGGCCACCAAGGGAGAGGTAGGGGAGGGGGCCTCCTGCCCACACCCCCATCCCGGACCGTGACCTCCAGGTGCGTGAAGAACGTCCGCAGCGCCGCCCGGCGTCGCCGGACTCCTCATCCACAGAGAAGCACCATCCCGATCAAGGGCAGCGGGGGATCGGAGGGCCTCCTGCCCATGATCCTCCCCGCCCTCGCAGCGAAGCTCAATAGTCTGACCATACTCCATCTCTGGACAAACCAACGTCCCGGAGTCCGTCCCCGAAGATTCAGGTATCGTCGGAGACACACTGCCATAAGCCAACATCGGCGATAACTCAAGTTCCGCCGGCTCGTCCATCTCCACGCGGATACTCCATAGACGACTAGGCGCAGAATGCGCATCCAAAGACCCAAAACGAAGAGAGTTCATCGGGGTCGAGGAGCCAGACAGCCCCGTAGCAGACTTATCCACCTTATCAGAGAGCGAATCCGGCCCCTTAGCCGTCTCCCGTGATGTGCTCTCTGGCTCCTTACTCTGATCTCCGGGGCCCCATCCCCCTCGGTCGTATCCATGTCCTGGGTGTCATTGTTGGGTAACGTAGCAATAATTCAAAATTTTCTACGCATCACCAAGATCAATCTATGGAGTCATCTAGCAACGAGAGAGAGGAGTGCATCTACATACCCTTGTAGATCGCGAGCGGAAGCGTTCAAGAGAACGGGGTTGATGGAGTCGTACTCGTCGTGATCCAAATCACCGCTGATCCTAGCGCCGAACGGACGGCACCTCCGCGTTCAACACACGTACGGAGCAGCGACGTCTCCTCCTTCTTGATCCACCAAGGGGGGAGGAGAGGTTGATAGAGATCCAGCAGCACGACGGCGTGGTGATGGAAGTAGCGGGATCCCGGCAGGGCTTCGCCAAGCGCAAGCGGGGAGGAAGAGGTGTCACGGGAGGGAGAGGGAGGCGCCAGGGCTTAGATCTTGCTGCCCTCCCTCCCCCCCACTATATATAGGGCTAAGGGAGAGAGGGGGCGCAGCCTTGGCCCTTCCTCCAAGGAAGGGTGCGGCCAGGGAGGATTCCTTCCCCCCCAAGGCACCTCGGAGGTGCGTTCCCCCTTTAGGACTCTCCCTTTTCCTTATCTCTTGGCGCATGGGCCTCTTTGGGCTGGTGCCCTTGGCCCATTGTAACACCCCGAATGTCACTTGCCATATTTGTAACTCCGACTCTTGCCATTTCCGGCTATGTGTTATGATTTTCCCTCCGTTGTCGGGTTTTGTCTTTCGTTTTGTATTTTGTCATGTCATGCATTTTCATATCATGTCATCATGTGCATTGCATTCGCATACGTGTTTGTCTCATGCATCCGAGCATTTTCCCCGTTGTCCGTTTTGCAATCCAGCGCTCCTATCTCCTCCGGTGCATCCCTCTGGTTTTCTTTCGTGTGCGGGTGTCAAACTTTCTCGGAATGGACCGAGGCTTGTCAAGTGGCCTCAATATACCACCCGGAGACCACCGGTCAAGTTTCGTTCCATTTGGAGGTCGTTTGGTACTCCAACGGTTAACCGGGCATCCGCAATGTCCATTTGAGTGTCCAGCAAAAACCCCCTCAAAAACCAGCCCAAAACCCATCAAACTCTCCTCCATGCTCTAGGTCGTTCGATCACGATCGTGTGGGCGAAAACCGCACCTTATTTGGAGCCTCCTAGCTCCCTCTACCTATAAATATGTGGGCATCCGATCCCGAAATACATTGGCAGTCTCCGGAAACCCTAAAAATCCCCTCTCCGCGGGTGGACGCGTCCAGCGCCGCCGGACGAAAACCCGCCGCCGCCCGCAGCCAATAGGGGCGCGCCACGTCACCCCCGGGCGCCCCACTTCGCCGCCCCGCGCCGCGGCCCGCCAGGCCCACCGCGAGCCCGCGCGAGCCCGCGCGAGCCCGCGCGCCCGCCGTCGCCTCGCCTCCCGTGCGCCGCCGCCGCACTCGCCCGCACCGCCGCGGCCTCCCCGCCGTCGCGCTCGCGCCGCCGCACTCCGCCGCCCGCCGGCGCGCCGCCCCTCCTCCTCCGGCGACCGCGCTCCCTCTCTCCGCGCCGGCTTCCTCTCTTTCTTCTTCCCCGTCGCCGGCTAGGGCCGCTCGGTCCCTGTTCCGATCGGATCTGGTGAGCGTTGACTTTCCTCTTTCCCCTCCGAAACTGCTAAGTCATGGAAATCTACAGCATGTGCCTCTATTCGTCATGCCATAACTCCTTGCATGTAGCTCCGATTCGCGCGTGTAATATGTCTAATTATTCGCCTCGTGATGCTCTACATTCGTTCAATTGCACCATGTCAGCCTCTAACCATCCTCTCCTAGCAAACCGTTGTTTGGCTAAGTTACCGCTTTTGCTCAGCCCCTCTTATAGCGTTGCTAGTTGCAGGTGAAGTTGAAGTTTGTTCCATGTTGGAACATGGATATGTTGGGATGCATTGTTGCTCGTTGCATTTTAAGTGCTATCTTGCTGTTTATCGCAGATTCGCGTCATTCTTGTTTTGCTTGCCATTTGCAAACCGTGCATCCGTTTCCGGTGATCTTTATATCGATTTCGACCGAAATCATCTCATCTTTCCTGTGGCATGCTTGGTTTGCCAAGTTACTGCCATGTTCATCTTTTTCCTTTCGGAGCACGCATATGCACCGCATATCATATCTTGCATATCATACATGTTTTGCATCATGTTGCTTGTGCATTTCTCTTGATTGATTGTGGTTCCGTTTGTTTGTGTTCTTGTCTTGGGTAGAGCCGGGAGACGAGTTTGTGAACAAGGAACCTGTCGAGTACGCTTACGAGGATCAAGCTTTCGACAACTCTGAGAACCTTGCAGGCAAGATGACCACCCCTCGAAATCACTTCTGTCTTTGCTATGCTAGTTGTTCGCTCTATTGCCATGCTCCGCTACCTATCACTTGCTATATCATGTCTCCCATTTTTTCCATGTCAGCCTCTAACCATCCTCTCCTAGCAAACCGTTGTTTGGCTAAGTTACCGCTTTTGCTCAGCCCCTCTTATAGCGTTGCTAGTTGCAGGTGAAGTTGAAGTTTGTTCCATGTTGGAACATGGATATGTTGGGATATCACAATATCTCTTATCTATTTAATACATCTATATATTTGGTAAAGGGTGGAAGGCTCGGTCTTATGCCTGGTGTTTTGTTCCACTCTTGCCGCCCTAGTTACTGTTATACCGGGATTATGTTCCTTGAGTTTGCGTTCCTTACGCGGTCGGGTGATTTATGGGACCCCCTTGACAGTTCGCCTTGAATAAAACTCCTCCAGCAAGGCCCAACCTTGGTTTTACCATTTTCTACCTAAGCCTTTTCCCCCGGGTTTTCGCGAGCCCGAGGGTCATCTTATTTTAACCCCCGGGCCAGCGTTCCTCTGAGTGCTGGTCCAAACTAGAGCACCGTGCGGGACCGTCCCTTGGCAACTTGGGTTATGTTGGTACCTGTACGCTTCGCTTATCCGGTGTGCCCTAAGAACGAGATATGTGCAGCTCCTATCGGGATTTGTCGGCACATTCGGGCGGCTTTGCTGGTCTTGTTTTACCATTGTCGAAATGTCTTGTAAACCGGGATTCCGAGACTGATCGGGTCTTTCCGGGAGAAGGTTTATCCTTCGTTGACCGTGAGAGCTTATGATGGGCTAAGTTGGGACACCCCTGCAGGGTATTATCTTTCGAAAGCCGTGCCCGCGGTTATGAGGCAGATGGGAATTTGTTAATGTCCGGTTGTAGAGAACCTGTCACTTGACCCAATTAAAATACATCAACTGCGTGTGTAGCCGTGATGGTCTCTTCTCGGCGGAGTCCGGGAAGTGAACACGGTCTGTGTTATGTATGACGTAAGTAGGAGTTCAGGATCACTTCTTGGTCATTGCTAGATGACGACCGTTCCGTTGCTTCTCTTCTCGCTCTCATTTGCGCAAGTTAGCCACCATATATGCTTTTGCCGCTGCAGCTCCACCTCTTTGCACCATCCTTTCCTATGAGCTTAAATAGTCTTGATCTCGCGGGTGTGAGATTGCTGAGTCCCCGTGACTCACAGATTCTACCAAAACAGTTGCAGGTGCCGACGATGCCAGTGCAGATGATGGCGTCGATCTCAAGTGGGAGTTCGACGAGGAACGTGGTCGTTACTATGTGTCTTTTCCTGATGATCAGTAGTGGAGCCCAGTTGGGACGATCGGGGATCTAGCATTTGGGGTTGTCTTATTTTCATCTGGATTTTGACCGTAGTCGGTCTATATGCTTGTATTTTGGATGATGTATGAATAATATTTATGTATTGTGTGAAGTGGCGATTGTAAGCCAACTCTTTATCCCATTCTTGTTCATTACATGGGATTGTGTGAAGATGACCCTTCTTGCGACAAAACCACTATGCGGTTATGCCTCTAAGTCGTGCCTCGACACGTGGGAGATATAGCCGCATCGTGGGTGTTACACCCATATAGGCCAAGGCGCACCCCCTACAGCCCATGTGGCCCCCCGGGGCTGGTGGACCCCCTTGGTGGACCCCCGGACCCCTTTCGGCACTCCCGGTACAATACCGATAAAGTGCGAAACTTTTCCGGCGACCAAAATAAGACTTCCCATATATAAATCTTTACCTCCGGACCATTCCGGAACTCCTCGTGACGTCCGGGATCTCATCCGGGACTCCGAACAACTTTCGGGTTACCGCATACTAATATCTCTACGACCCTAGCGTCACCGAACCTTAAGTGTGTAGACCCTACGGGTTCGGGAGACATGCAGACATGACCGAGACGACTCTCCGGTCAATAACCAACAGCGGGATCTGGATACCCATGTTGGCTCCCACATGTTCCACAATGATCTCATCGGATGAACCACGATGTCGGGGATTCAATCAATCCCGTATGCAATTCCCTTTGTCTATCGGTATGCTACTTGCCCGAGATTCGATCGTCGGTATCCCGATACCTTGTTCAATCTCGTTACCGGCAAGTCTCTTTACTCGTTTAGTAACTCACATCATCCCGTGATCAACTCCTTGGTCTCATTGTGCACATTATGATGATGTCCTACCGAGTGGGCCCAGAGATACCTCTCCGTTTACACGGAGTGACAAATCCCAGTCTCGATTCGTGCCAACCCAACAGACACTTTCGGAGATACCTTTAGTGCACCTTTATAGCCACCCAGTTACGTTGTGACGTTTGGTACACCCAAAGCATTCCTACGGTATCCGGGAGTTGCACAATCTCATGGTCTAAGGAAATGATACTTGACATTAGAAAAGCTCTGAGCAAACGAACTACACGATCTTGTGCTAGGCTTAGGATTGGGTCTTGTCCATCACATCATTCTCCTAATGATGTGATCCCGTTATCAACGACATCCAATGTCCATGGTCAGGAAACCGTAACCATCTATTGATCAACGAGCTAGTCAACTAGAGGCTTACTAGGGACATGGTGTTGTCTATGTATCCACACATGTATCTGAGTTTCCTATCAATACAATTCTAGCATGGATAATAAACGATTATCATGAACAAGGAAATATAATAATAACCTATTTATTATTGCCTCTAGGGCATATTTCCAACAGTCATCCCCCTCGCCCTCCTGAGGGATCGGAGTATCCTCAATCTCAAGCTCTAGCACATATGTGACGCCGGCATGTGTCCACTTGACCACATCCAGAACAAACTTCAAGCTGACAACACTGACAAGTAATCTCGCTGCACCATGTGCCCGAGTGAAAGGCATGTCCACCTGTTCCGTCTTCCCAATGAGAGAACCCATGATCCAAGCTACCAAGAAGTGGTTAATATATTTGCGTGGTGCGCCATAGAAACGAACCCAAACCTTCTCCAAAGGTGTACCCTCAGGCTCCTTCTCCTTCCACTCATCAAATGTAAGGACAATGTTCATACTCTGTACTCTGCACATGCCCCATTTGAGGATATGTCGCTGGTCCTCCTTAGTGGGAAAATCAACCTTGTAAGTCTGGGTCTCCAACTTGACAAGGTCCCATTGGTGATTACCTGGAACATGATCCTGCAGCTGACGCACAATCTGTGCCTCTGTCAAACTCCCATTAGTCACCTTAACGACTGCGGGAAAGGAACTCTCTTGCACATGCGTCGAAGGTGCCACATCAGGTGACCCAAAAAACATAAGTTCCTGACAACAAACTCCATAAATGGTGACCACCGGCTTGGGGCCGGAAAGAAGAGGGCAGTCATCGGTCTTATGCTGCGATCTACAGCAGCAATCACACAATTCTGTGGTACACTCTCCCACAAAATGTCCTGGCTCTCCACATCTATAGCACGGTAACTTCTTCTTCTTAATAGCCCACTTAGATAGATTTTCACCATTACGTTTATCCGGAGCCTTTTCAAAAACAACGTCATCAACCTTAGCAGTCGGAATGCTGACTGCAGCCAAAGCCTGGACTGTGTCTACAGGCACCTCGGGAAGCACAGGAGAGGGTGCCGGCCCAGTCACAGTAGGCATGGCATTAGCCACCACGGTCGTATCAGCCGGCGGCGGAGGAGGCCGCGGTGGAGGCTGGCGGCGCCCACCTCCTCTCCCGCCACGAAAAGCACGGTGAGCTCCTCGGTTAGGCCGGTTGGTTGGGCCGGCGACCCCCACGACAAAATTGCCAAGAGATCCTTGGAAGCCGCGGCTCGGTCCATTGCCATTGTTCCAACCAGAGCCATGACCACCACCAGATGAAGAACCACGGTGCTGACCCTCGCCGTATGCATCGTATCCATCGGCACCCCATTGGCCATAGCGGTTGTATCTGTAGCCGCCATTACTGTTGTCCCTAGCAGCACCACCGCCGTGTCCATCCCGACTAGTGCCTCCGCCCGCCCGGTGCCATGGGCGCCCCCACGGCCAGCAATAGGGGCACCGCCCCGCCCAGCCGCTTGGTTGCCCGTTCGCCTGGCAATATGGGCACCGCCCCGCCCGGCAGCAAGAGCGCCGCCCTGCCCGGCGACTTGGCCCGCAGGCGGCACCTCCTTCTGCGCCGCAGGAGCTGGGGTCGGGGGTGGCTTGGCCGGCGGCGGTTGGCCTCGTCCCGCCATACCTGCCGCGCCGGAAGAGGTTGTAGGAGCAGTGCCCGCTGGAGAAACGCGTCGAGCACGACCGGACCGGATCGAGAGGAAGCCCGACCGAGCGATCACCAGAACCCTAGGGAGATCACGTACGTGAGGAACCTCCTCGGCAATATCACGTATCATATTGCCCGAGGGGCTCGAACCAGTGGATGGGGTGGCTACATGGGCCACTTGCCCAGTATCTGTTGCGCCCAAGTCCACACAAACCGAGTCAGGCCCATCTTGGCCCAACAACGATTTCAAACGAGAAGCACGCACCGCCTGGATCTCATTCCAATTGCACGGCGGCGACACCGCTGCCGTCGGCCGAGATCTTCTCCGGCGATCCTTCACTACCTTCCAAGAACCGAAAAAATCGCCAAGAGTAAGGGAGGAAGACTTACCTTGGGTAATGGTCCTCCAAGGACGAATCGCCGTCGGAGCCATCCGGCGATGCACCACTCGCCAGAGAACCTCCACCGCATCTGGTTTGCCCAACCCGTCCCAAGCTGGATCATCCGTCGGAACGATCCCGTCTACGAAGCCGGCCACCTCCTCCTCCGAGTAACCGGCCGCCAAAACCTCGCACACCTTGTCGCTAGACGTCGGAGAGTATGCCGCCGCCCCAGATCCGCTGCCGGGAGCCTCCTCCTCGTCGGAGCCGTCGGAGTCCGAGCCCGCTAGGGCACAGTACCGACTCCCACTGCGAAGGGAGGGTGCCGACGGCCGAAGCGCCGCCACGCGATCGGCTCCACGGTCGACCCCGTGGTCGCCACCACGATCGCCTCCCTTGCCCATCGCCTCCCTTGCCCACCATTGACCGAAGCTTATCATTTAGGCATCAGAGATGATGGATCGACGCGCTAATGGGCCAACTAAACGAATTGACCGAATCTCTCGTCCGACCAGATCGTGGTTACTTGAGCTCATCGACACCTAGAAAAGACAACTAATATCTAAATATGATGTAGCCTTCCAAAACATTGCCATGATGATTCATACGTGTATCTCATCACTGCATCAAATGTATGGCTCAAGAATTCAAGTCCTAGAAAGAAACAACATTCACATATGCCAAAATAAGAGATACAAAACAGAACAGAGCAAGTTGACTTGCAATACAAAACAGCCAGGCATCATCAACCATAATGATAATAAAAATGAATACCTGAGCAATAATTATGAATCACAAACCAGATCTTCTATGAACAGCCAGCCACAGCTGAAATAGGTTTAATAACAAGCACACACGCGAAATAGCAGTACACAGTTGAAACAACTACAAGTAACACGAAAATAATAAAGTCTGAACACGAAAACAGAACTCGCTTTCGATCTGATAATAAGCCACAACAACAGTAGAAAATATTGTCACATATGCCAAGAAAAAGCACACGATGACACCAACAGGAGTAGCAGTAGCATCACCGTAGTGGAGGTGGAACAAGCAGCAAATGGTGTCTTGAAAAAGCAGAGGAGTCCGAGACACTATGCGCAATCAGCAGAAGCAAGAACAGGATCGAATCTGTCCTTTTCCTTGATCTGCAATAATGAACATCATAGCGAAGCCTCTTCATTCCTTCATCTACATAACCAACATCATGTCACATCAGCATGTTTTTTTGTTGTTGTATTAATAAGATAATAAGATACGAGTGAGGAAGCTAGTACTATAGTTGGCAAGTAAGTAGCTATTGCTTACAAACGTACACATTTCTGGTAGGTCATTCTCGGAGAGAATGCTGCCACTGTGTCCCTTGAATTGCATAACATTGGCGCAACAGCAGCAAGAAATCACTTGTGATTTCGTGGAAGCCGAGACGCTGGAGGGGCATGAGGAACTCAATGCCAGGTGGGACCTCCATCATGCTGTTGAGGTTGATTAAGAATAATCTTTCCAGGCTTGCCATGGCACCTTGTTGTATCTCTAGCTGCTTCAGATTAGGCAGGTCTCTCAACTGAAGAGTCTTCAGCTTTGGAAACCACCCCGTGAGAAATGCTAGATGCTCTCCGTTGTATGCTCTGGTGAAATGTATTTGCGTCAAATTAGACAACCGAGAAAGCGATGGCAAAGGGTCTCCCCTCAGTTGTGACCAAGATAGAGAAAGTCTATACAAGTTGTGCCCCCCAACAGGTTGGAAGAGAAGAGAGTCGTTCAACGCCCCTTCCGCCAGTCGTCCTCTCAAAACTAGCTTTCGCAGGTTTGGCAGGACATTCAACAAGAGAACCTCATTCTCATCACTTGCGCTCACAGAAAGGTTGGACAAATACCGCATCTGAACTAGAGAGTCCCTAATGCGCCCACAGTAGAGTCCCTTCACATTCCACAACCTCAAGCTTCTCAGTTGCCTCAGCTCACCTAAATGTCTAATAGATCCGTCATGTGCTTCCAATGCTCGGAGCGTCTGCAGGTTTGTCAGATTTCCAAGACCACTGGCGATATGCACACCACTGGAACACTTAAATGCTCTCCAATTTGGATCAATTTTTTTCTCGACAAATAAGTGCCTAAGCTTCTTCAATTTCACAATCCCACTAGGCACCTCATGTATGTCAGATCTAGCAAGGTCCAGTGTCAACAAATTTGAAAGCTTGTCAACAGACATTGGAAACATCTTCACTTTTGAATTGCGTAGGCCCAAATGGCGGAGGTTGAAAAGATCTTCGATAGCATCTGGGATCTTCTCAATGGGTAGACCACTTAATTCTAACACTGTCATATATCTTGACTTTTTACATAGCAGAGGTAGTATAGTGAACGTTGGCATGCTATTGTCCACTGTAATGACAGTTCTAAATCGGTGCATACCAGATGATGTCTGATAAATATCCTTTGTTACATTATGCAGTACCAGTCGACGTACATCCATCTCAAGTGATTTCCCACATTTATCCTCATATGTAACACCAAAACAGTCCTTCTGGCATAGATGAACTGCCAATTCACGTAAGATATCATGCATTTTGAATTCTTTTATCCTGCCAAATGAGTTTCTCTCAACAAGTTGTATCATGTTTCTATCAATCAATTCCTTCAGATAGCCTTCAGCCACTTCTTCCAGAGTGCTTTCACCCCTCTCCTCGATGAACCCCTCTGCTATCCATAACCGTATGAGCCTTTTCCGTTTGAAAAGATAGTCTTCTGGAAATAAGCTGCAATATAGGAAACAACTTTTCAAGTGTGTTGGAAGGTAGATGAAGCTCAAATGCAAAACATTCCTTATGTGACCGAGCCTCGAATTATTAATTAACTCCCAGCTCAATTGGTCATTTATCCTTCTCCATTCATCTATAGTTTTCTCACGCACACGCAAGAGGCTACCAACTGACACAATAACCAGAGGCAAGCCTTTGCACTTGTTAACTATTTCCTTGGACAATGGCTTCAACTCTGCTGGACATTCATGATTTGTATCTCTTGGATAGGCTTTCTTACAAAAGAGATCCCAAGCCAGTTCTTCTGGTAAAGCTTCTAGTGTTAAGATATGTCCTCGGGAGGCAAGTGCAGCAACATCGCCTTCCCTTGTTGTGATTATCAATCTACTAGCCTTGTCATTATGAATAAGCGCCCTAGACAAGTCATCAAATGCTTCTGGAGTCCAAACGTCATCCAATATGATCAGATACCTCTGTTGCTCCAAAAATCTCTTCATCGTCACTTCAAGGCATGCGATGTCCATGGCCGCAGTGTTAGATATGACATTGACTTTATCTCTAAAAAGTTCCTTGATTATATTCCTCAAGACATCTTCTCTGGAATAAGTTTGTGAGATGGAGACCCATGCATGACACTGGAATTTATCTCTCTCCTTCCTGTAGACATTTGCAGCTAGAGATGTTTTACCAAGCCCTCCCATTCCAAGCAAGGCTATGACAGAGCTTTCCAAATCATCAGATGCCAACCACTGCTCTAGTTTTTCTCTGTTTTTGTCCACCCCCACTAGATCTTCATCGTCAAGGGAACGTGAAATATTTGCTAGATCTTGGGATCTCTTGACGATGTATCTTGAGCTGCTAGTATCCGGGTTGTTTATCATGGGAACCCATCTTTTTTTTGTCTCTGACAGGTGTGCAAGGTCTTTCTCTATTTCCTTCACCTTGAAAGCTATTTGGTTCAAAGAAAGCAGAGATCTTGGTTTTCTGAACCCTTTCTTCAGGTAAAAGCAACACATTGTATCCTGTTGCCGACCGACTAGATACAAGTACTCATCCACCATGTCCTCCATCACATGTGCTACCTTCCTTACCTCCTCCAACCAGCCCTCATATACTTGATCATCACAGTTTCGAATATCCATTTGATAAAGAACATCATGCATTACACGAAGCTCTCTCGCAGCACGACCCATGTTGCCCTGTAACTCTTTTAGTTGCATGCGGTACTTCGCAAACTGAGTGCTGGCCTGGTCTGCCGCTCCATTTGCCAAGGCATTTCCGATCTTTTTAATGGCTAGAAGAATCACGATCTCTGCCATTACTTACAGAAATTGCTAGTGTCTCACTGTTGGGTGGTGGCCTAGTTGTGTATTTTCCTCGATATCATCAGAATGACACTGCAAAATGAAGTGATGTACTATGAATTAAACTATCAATGCATTCTCCTAGTAGCACACACTTGCAGAAAACACTTTAAAACTCTCCACTCGCAGCAGAAAAGCAAAATAAGCAAAACATTTCAAAGTAATCCTACTAAACTCTTATTTCATACTGATAATCTTTCTAACCCTAGCGCACATAATAAGCAAAAGAGTACTTATTGGAGGCAGGTCCATGGGAATTTTTAAATGCTTGGGACTGTGCTATAGTCAAGCAAGAACAAGTGACATTTGACCAATAACTGACCAAGCATGATCTATTTTCTTATTGGGACATGTCAGGTTAACATGCCTCGGATGTTGCAATTTTAATAGAGTAAAAGAAAGGGGGCGCCAATCTGAATACCTGCCAACTCGCCAATTTAACAGTTCCTGGAAACTTAGCTCCATTTTTATCCTCAATATATCTCCAGAGGCATGGAGAAACAACTAGCTAAAGTTGTTGAATAAGCTGCCAGAAAGATGCATTACAATCATGAAAGTGAATAAGAAAACAGGGTTATTATGCCATAGCAGTCCTTGGGAGAAATCAAAATATCAAAACCATAATTTAAACGACCAAAATTAAAGGAGACGTCATGTTCACTTTAGTAAATCCACATTAATACTGAACCTAGGAGGCTAGAAATTCCTATAAATTCCCATCATGTGCTAAGTATGTCCCCAGTAACAAGCATTATCAATAACTACGCTAGTCCAGATTATTTGTGAATCAAAGAAAGACAATGAATGGCTACTAAAACCTGAGCATAATTGATAGCTCACCATACCTTGGTACCGTCGGATTAAGAAGCTCATTCTTCGAAGAATCTTTTTAACGTGCTATCCTGTTGTTGATAACAAGTAGCTCGATTTGATCTTCAACTTGAGGTATCTGCCTTGTTCCTTTTACCCAATAAAACCAGAGAACAACCACCTACATGGGCTTGTAATGGCAAGGAAAACTGCTCACTTCTGCATGAAACTAGCTAGGATGTTGATAGGAGAACTAGGAACAAAACACATTCAAGGGGAACACACCTTGCTTGTAATCGATGTAGAGCCAGCCAGATTTGGACATGTGGTGACCTCCTTGTGTCCTTCAGAATATTAAACCATCAGAACAGTGTCATGGTTTTGTGAGAGTGGGTGCATGCCAGTCTTGTTGTTGAAGCCATTGCGAACCAGCCAGAGAACCTGCAAGTCAAGTCAGTGCTAGTCTTCCTGTGGTTGTGGTTGAGCTCGAAGTTCCAATTATTTTCCGACATGCTGCAGTATCTGAAAGCAATGTGCCTGTGTGACTATTCAATCGCCTCATGTTCAAGGACCCCACACCCAACCACTACCACAATCTTCTTGTGGTCTTTGTGCTCGGTACTCATGCTTCAGTATTCTGCTCGAAGCATAGCCATACGCGGTTCGACGTGTCCTTTGGGGACCAGCGACTCTGCATTCAGAAATTCTGAAACATGGAAAATGATATGGATGGCAATTTGTTTTCCAATTTAAACATATGTTGGTGAAAAGCTTACATGGGTTTTTGGAACACTGCATACAGTGGTGTATTGTGTCGGAAGCCTTAAAACTTTCAAGGATTTTCCAAACACCTGCTATTAACAAGTAACAATAAAGATATATTCAGATAAGCCTGCGCAGTCCAATAGCTAACCCACCAGCAGCAAATTAAGCTACTATATGCATACAGAGAGCTAAAGAAAGTTACTTTGACAGAAGAACATCCGTCAACCCGGTGGAACTTACTATATATACTACCACAGCATATATTCTTGTCCATTTACTTTCAGTAATTGCAGCTACGAAGCACGTGCGATAGTTGACAAGTATGGTGGGAATAATTCCAGCTACAAAGCACCTGCGATACTTGACAAATATAGTGGAAATCTCAGTTTAGCACGTATGGCCCGACCTCAGTTCATTTCGAGAGAATGAAATTCAGTGTTGATTTTCCATATAGCAGAAACATGATGTCTACTTCAAAATTCCATCTGGACAGCTAGTTTAATTCATGCTGACACGAGATATGATTGCTGGTAACTTGGGAACAAATTATGTACAGAAGCACTGAAACTGTACATCCTAACAAAACGGAAAGAAAAATGAACAAGAAGAAAGCAGAGGTTAAGATCCTGATGCTGTAGCGCTGGTCTGTATGAGAAGCCTTTTGGTCTGCTATACATGATTTTTGTGTTTGCTGCTTGTTAGAGCAGCCTGGGAGTGTTCGGAGATATTCAGTAGTATGTCCCCCTTTTTCAGGCTTTCAGATAACTCCTCTTTAGAAACTCTGGATTTCATTAACGAAATTGGAGGATCACCCTTTGCGAAAAAAGAAAGCAGAGGCTAAGCTATAATGATGCATACTGTAGGCTCCACAATTTTTGTCTCAATCAATGTGTCCAATTAAAGAACGTATTCCGGAAAGGAAACAGCAGCAACAAAGAAGTTACAACAGCAGCAACCAAAGACAGCAACCATATGACAGTGAGAATGAATACCTGAGCATTATTGATTATTTTTTTGATGAAATGTAGCAGCTCATTGATTAAGAGGAGGAACCGGCAGAGCTAGGAAACTACAAGGGAGTACAAGGCAAAAAGAGCAAAGAGAATATTGTGGTGAGGCGACAACAGTGCAACCACCGAAATGAAGGATAATCATTTTTTACCGTCCTCTACACTGGGGGACTGCACGAGAAACATCACCACTTAGACGAAGAGATCAGCCGAGACCAAACCAAAGCTATTGGTGCAGTCGAAGGGCAACGAACGCCGAGTCCAACACCCGAACGGAGGACCATATGCCATGCATGGGTCTCCATCTCACAAAATTATGAAAAAACCAAAGCTATTGGTGCAGTCGAAGGGCAACGAACACCGAGTCCAACACCCGAACGAAGGACCATATGCAGTGAGGCTACAACACAACAACGACACCACCGGTCGCAAGGGTGGCAAGGAGCTTACTCCACACCCAGATCGCTTCGCTGACCACGCCCACCATCGTGATCATAGACGGGAAAATTTTGTTTTTGCCACTCTAGATTTTGCCAATTTTTCTTATGCCACTCTAGATTTTGACATTTCACTTTTGCCACTCTTAGTTTTTGACAATTATCACAATTGCCATTTTATGGCAAAAGCAAAATAATTTTATTTCATATTTTCCAATCTTAGCTTTTGACAATTATCATAATTGCCAACTAAGAATGGCAAAAGTGAAATGTCAAAATCTAGAGTGGCATAAGAAAAATTGGCAAAATCTAGACTGGCAAAAACAAAATTTCCCATCACAAAAAGGAAACTCCGGTACCTCCAGACCAAACCAGGAGACGGCAGCAACAGAGAAGAAGCAGGGCATCCACACCACCACAGAGCACAGACAAACCACTCGTCCCTAGACGCTGCATTATTGAATCACACACAAATAGCAGTACATATGTAGAGTAGTTGTACTTTGTTGGACAACTTATGATTAATAAAATGGCTGCATGCATCACTCTGATGCAGAGAGGCCGGGGGTTATCCTCCTTTTAAAAAAATAAATACATAGAGTAGTTTGAATGTGGAAACACAAATCGCTCGCAGTCAGTGTCATGATAAGTGTCGTCTGATTATCAAACATGATAAGCACACGATGACACGAACATAGTAGCAGAAGTGAAGCATTGTAGTGGAGGTAGCAGCAAACGGTGGAGAGCCCTTGCATACTCACTGTTCTTGTACTTGTTTCTCTGAGATGCATTGCATTGGTGAATCTTGCTTTCTTTCTCGGTCTGCTCTCATCTTTCAGACTGCATTTGAGCTGGGCAAGCCGGCCTCCAATCCAAACAACTTTGTTTTCATGGGCCGTGGCAGAGTGATGCAGCCAGCCTATGTGGGTTGTCCCCAGGAGTGGCTAAGTCGGCGCCCCTGACTTTGGCACCAGCAAGTTCAGAATCCGCGCCCCCTTACGTGGGTGCTAAAAACACAAATTCAAGATCTATGCTTACAGAATGCGTCCTACCAATAACTGAAACAATAATTGAACTATGTATGATAACTGCATTAAGAAGGTCCAATCGCTGCTTGAAGCTTGAAGCTTAGTTGAGATCATCAAATCCCTTTCTTTTCATGCCACAAAGCGTAGCATTCAGAGAGTGGATTTTTGACACCCGTGTGTCTAGGCACCCGGTTATCACCAGCGTCCATTCAGAAAACATCTCCTCGAGATCTGGACCAGGCTCTGTACGACTAGTTGTATTAGCAGGTCTAAGATTTCATTAAGCCGCCGGAGATAAAGCAAGCAGGGAGCTGCTCGCACTGTTCATCATAGATTAGAATCTATCTCGCCTGTTTACATCCGGATTGACATGTCAGGCTGCTATTAAGAAAAGAGATGCACCCGACCTGGTTGGTGATAAATGTAGAGCGCCACTGAGCCGTTCAGCATGTCACATGCAGCGATATGACTACACGTCTTCTGCTCATTGAGACGGTAATTTTTGGCAGAGCGTGGCGTGTATGGTCGTGGCCGTTTTAACCGTTCACGATCGTCAATTTTAATTATGATTTGCTTCGAGCAACCGTTATAGTGTGCAGCGACTATCAGGTACTACGTGATTAGTATATACACGTCCTCATCAAAATTCTTTTTTTTTCGATAAAAGGGGCCACATGGCCCCATTTTCATTAAGAAAATAGGAGTCTGGATACAACCACCACACCACTTTTTTCATCAGACCTGATGCAACACCTCATCAATTAATAAGCAACCTACATCCTAGACATATAACCATATCTATAGGATGCCAATTCACCCATTGCCGGAGAGAGAGTAGACTTTTAAACATCTTTTTACATAATGCACATCAGCCAAAACAATAGGCAGATCTAAAATCAGAACATACTACAGAGCCGCCCCACTTCTGGTAGACACAAAACTCAGTCTTTGAGCAGAAGGATTCCACCCATATGCCCTTCTGTAGACTTCATTTGCTACCCGAGATAACCTCTTGGAAACCTCCCTAAGCATTTTTTGCACTCCTTTTCTCTGTAGAATCATCCATGAATCCAACAAAGAACACAGGGTAAATATTACATTGATAGGATTTGAAAGGAAAACACGTTGAAAACAGGATTTGTTCCTTGTTTTCCAAATTGTCCATATCAAAGCAGCAGCACCAATAGAAACAACAGCCCTATCCTTTCCAGAATAGGATGGTATCCAGTTTTGACAAAGATCAAAGAAAGATAAAGGTAATTTCGGGTTACCTAGTGTACCACATATCACATTCCATAAAAACCTAGCAAAAGAACACGAAAAGAATAGATGATCAATGCTCTCAGGGACACCGCAAAACTCGCAGAAATTTGGTCCTTTCCACCCTCGTCTAGATAAGTTATCCTTGGTTAGGATCCTCCCTTTGATCACTAACCATATAAACGCTTTTACTTTTAGAGGTATTCTCAACCTCCAAAGAAGTTTAAAAGGAAAAACAACAACTCTAGCTATAAGGTAATGATAAAGCGACTTAACCGAGAAGGATCCAGATTTAGTTAAAAGCCATTTAACTTTGTCAGGCTCCTCCGACAGAGTAGCCTGACTACACATATCAAGCAATTCATTCCACATTGTAAGAGTTTCTCCATAAAGACATCTCCTAAGTCTAATACAATCAAAATCCTGGTTAAAGACTTTAGCAACACTAACATGTTGACAGAAAGTTAAATTATACAAGCGGGGGAAAAGTTGACAAAGTGGCTTTCTCCCCAGCCATGTGTCCTCCCAAAATCTCGTCTTACAACCATCACCCACCACCCTTTGACAGCAAGAATGGAAGATATCCTTTATACTCAACAACCCATTCCAAAAATGGGAATTACCTCGAGATGCTTCACATTGAACCAAAGTTTTCCTACTCAAATATTTGGCTCTAATCATTTCCTACCAATCCCCTTCCTCATTCTCTAATCTCCATAACCACTTACATAAGAGGCTGATGTTTTTAATCTCCAAATTAGTAATCCCCAGACCCCCCTGGTCTCTAGGTTGGCAAACGTCCACCCACTTGACTAAGTGATACTTTCTCACTCCATCCCTCTCTTGCCAAACCATACGAGCACGGACAAAGTCCATTCTCTTGCCTACACCTTTAGGTAGTTTAAAAAAAGAAAGCAAATGGCTAGGGACATTACTCATACAAGTCTCAGCGAGGGTAATCCTATCACCCATTGAAAGAAAACCCCCTTGCTAGGTTGCTGCCTTCTTCTCAATTTTTTCTTCAGCTGGTTTCCAATGCGCATTATGCAACTTTTTAAAATGTAAAGGAAGGCCTAAATAAGTAAAGGGGAAGTCCCCCACCGCACAAGTGAAAATCTGAGCATATTTTTCTTGTTTCAACAAAGCGGCACCAAAGCAATGGATTTCACTTTTTAAGAAATTGATTTTCAAACCCGTCAAGTGCTCAAACACGCATAGAATGACTTTAAGGTTTCTAGCCCCTTCTAAGTCATCTTCAAAGCAAAAGTCGTATCATCAGCGTATTGTAAGATAGTAAGACCACCCTCGTACAATCTAGGCAGAACTCCTTTAATAAACCCTTGTTCCTGCGCCCTTTGAACCAGGGTAGCAAGAACATCAGCAGCAAGGTTAAACAACAGGGGGGAGAATGGGTCCCCCTGCCTCAGTCCTTTCCTTGTAACAAAATAGGGGCCAATCAAGTCATTTAAAGTAATAGCTACTTTACCATTTTGAATAACCGCTTTCATCCAATGAATAAATTTATCAAGAAACCCTTTCGTTTTCAGCGTACTAAGCATAAAGTCCCAATTAATTTTATCATAAGCTTTCTCAAAATCAACCTTAAAAATAACAGCAGCGCATTTAGACTTATGTAGTGAGTGAAGCGTCTCATGGAGAACAGCGACATTATCTAAAATATAACGCCCTTTGATAAACGCAGATTGTACCTTAGAAATCGTCTTGTGAGTAGTAACCATAGCTCTATTGTTTAAGACTTTGGTAACGATTTTAAACGGGACATTGAGCATGCATATAGGTCTATACATCTGAATCCTATCCGCCCCTTGCCCCTTAGCTAGCAATGTAACTACCCCATAGTTTAGCCTAGAAATATCAATCATATCATCATGGAAATCTTGATAGAGACTCAGCAAATCATTGCAAATGAGGTGCCAAAAGGTTTGGAAGAATTCAATAGGCATACCATCGCGGCCGGCTGCTCTATTATGCCTCATAGAAAAAACTGCTGTTTTTATCTCATCCAAAGTAAATTTACCAGCCAACTTACTTTTGTCCTCATCGGAAAGCACATCAGTTAGAGGAATGTTTAAGGAGACGGGAAGTAATTCAGCAGGCCCAAAGAGCTTCTTATAAAAATCGGTCGCATATTTAAGGAGCTGCTCATCCCCTTGGATGATTCCCTCATCTTGGATGAATCTGAAAATTTTACTCCTACGCTTCCTACCGCTAGCTTTAATCATGAAGTATTTCGTGTTACCATCACCCTCCTTAATGTCTTTTTCTTTAGACGTCTGGTACCACTTAATCTCCTCTTCTCTAAGGATCTTATTCAAATCATTCTGTAACTGATTTCTCAAAACATAGTCAGCTTCTGAAACTCCAGAGAGCTCACTTTTCTTATCCAAAAAGTCAAGCTTATTGGCAATCTCATCTCTCTCTCTCCTATATCTACCCTCTACATTAAGGTTCCACCCTTTGAGGGTTCTTCTTAAATTACGCATGAAATCCTGCCACCAATCAAGACTACTACCTCTACGAACAGTGGAACTCCAGACTTTATTAACAATAACAGGGAGCTCTTCTCTAGACAGCCAACATAGCTCAAATTTAAAAGGCTTGCGATTAATAGTAGGCTTAATCCCTGTATGTAACAGAAGCGCTGCATGGTCAGAAACCCCTCTCACCAAGGTTCTGACAGTTACTAAAGGAAATTGCTGCTCCCAAAGAGAGCTAACTAAAATTCTGTCCAACATAGCAAAAAGTGGATCCTCCTGATTATTCGACCAAGTATAGCTCCTCCCCGACAAATCTAATTCTTTTAAGCCCCAATGTTCAATAATAGAATTAAAATAAAAAGACCATTTATGAAGTTTTTTAATTTTGTTTCTCTCGTTAATTCTCCTAATTAAGTTAAAATCGCCCCCAAAAACATAGGGCAATTTATTGTACCCCAGAGCTTGAACTAGCTCCACCAGGAACTCCTCCTTATTCCTCACATGAGCAGCTCCATAGACATTGATCAGATTCCACTTGAATCCTGATCTTTTATCCATAATAACCATTCTGGTCATGTATGTACTTGCAATACAGACGTCTACCTCAAACAGATCTTCGCGAACCCCCATAAGCAGCCCTCCAGAAGCACCTTCAGAGGGTTGCCATAGCCAAATATAAGTAAATCTACCACTCACTCCAGCCAACCAAGAGTCGTCAAAGTCCTTCTTTTTTGTTTCTTGCACACATATAAACTCTAAACTATGCTCCGAGATAGATTCCCTCAGAAATCTTCTCTTTTCAGGTTCACCCAGCCCTCTTGCATTCCAAAATAGGCCCGCCATAAAAAACGATCAATTTTGTGTAACATTTGTTGCATCACATCTAACCTTAGGCTTAACACTGAATCCCCTAGTGCCAGTCTTTCTATTTTCTTGATTTATACAGCGAAGGTAACAACACTAATTCATCTCTAAGCTCATCCTCCTCAGCATCAGAATCTGAGTCGGATAATAAATTTCTAATATCATCTGGATCAAAACTCTCTAGTTTTGATTCTAAATCTACATTTCTAGCATTTTCTTTTCTCTTATTAGCAAAGAATAAGTCACTTCTACTTTTCTCTAAACTCTTGATCATAGAAATAGTACCATCTATTTCCTCAGGAGTTTTACCTAGACTAACACCAATACATCGCGTGATGTGAGAAATGAAACTAGGCATTGTATTTAAAACAGTAAGCGTATTATTACCTGGTGCCATTTCCAGATTTTTCTTCTTTGCCATCTCAGTAGCCTTGTCCATAGTCTGCCCCTCATCTTTATTCTTATGCCTGTCACTCCTTCTCCTAGCAGCTTCATCAAGCGCCGCCTTGTCTTTTGCTTTCTGAACTCTGGCTTCAGCCTCCCTCATTTTCTGCTTTTTGACTGCATCGGCACCACACAGGTCTTGCAAGGGGTTCTGATTCACTTCTCTCCCGGGAGCGGTCACGGCCTGAGTGGAGCTAATGAGAGAAGGGCTCCTATTTTCCTTATCTTGTGCTAGTAGCAGATTCTCATTTTCCTCCGCAATCATCTCACTCTCAACATTGGCATTGATTTCTTTAACTTTTTGAGTGCTAATCCCAAGCCTCCTAGCAAAGTCATCTGGGTCTTGAGTGCAATCAAACTCTTCTTCCTTTTGGCTGTCAGGCACTTCTGTGAAATCCTCCAACATAGCAGCGCTATTAGCAAACTCAGCATTAACCTGTTCCACACCAGAGAGAACTCTTTCAGCATCCCGCTTTTTGTCAAGTAACTTTTGCCTCACCTCATTTTCCGCAACCATGTTCTTATCAAGTTCGTATTGACTCGGAATCACAACCTCTGATGAAACTGAAGTGTTTCCTTTATCCGACTTTCCAGCCCCAGTACCATGTTTGGGAGATTTGCTGCATCCCACCTCCTCACTGTTACTTTGCTCTCTCGGTCTTTTCTCTGTAGCGTTATGAGATGAATCAGGACCACTAGGATAGCTAACCAAGATACCGCCCTCCATAGGACCACCCTCCTCCACTATGTCTTCCAGTTCAAAGTATATGTTGAAGATAAAACCACTTTCATTCAGGGGAGCGCTAGAGGGTATTTTCCTAGGATCCATAACTCCAATCTTAGCCCTGAGAACTCCACATTGCCTATAGAGCTCCATGTCCAGTTCCAAAACTGAACCAATGAGAGAACCAGCTTCACAAAAACCTTGATAGTGCTCCAGCGTCTCGGGAACCCCTGTTATTCTGACCCAGCAAACATACAGTTTGAAAGCTGCAGTTGAAGAGTTGGTCCATCTATCTACTTTGATATTAGCTGTTGTTCCAATCAGACCAAAGAAATTGTACGCCTTTATTTCATCGATTTTATTCACGGAAGGGAATTTGACCAAAAAGCTATCTCTGAGATAAGGCTTAGCCTGCCACTCCCATCCCCACTGGAACATCATGCTGAGAGAGTTAACACGCTGTAATGCAGTCAAGCTGGGAGGGGAGAAAATGCCGGGCAAGGACGCCATGTTGCCGCACAGGGGGGGAGGACGGGGTTGAGCGTGGCCGGAGGCGAGACGCGGCATTCTCCCTCCGATCCAAATCTTCGTCGGCGGCGGTGGAGCCGTCTGCTTGTTACCGGGGGCCTGCCTCCGTGTCCTGTCGGTGCCGGAGAACAGACAGTGACGTACTATATTTTTGTAGTGTATAGGGTAGAAAGTTGATTAATAAGAAGTCAAGTGGGGATGCGTACATCCTACTTGGCAGCCACGAACACCTACACCAGCCAAAGTACAATGGTCACCGTCTCATGAATGGATCTAAACCTCCTACCTTAATCTCCAAGAGAATTTGCGTCACCAATCGTACCGGCGTCCGTTGATCATGAACTCTGTTGAACACCATGCATTTCTCTGCTTCCACAACGCCCAAGCCGTTCCAAGCACAAATGAATCAAAACCTCGGCGTGTTCTGCCACTAAACCTCCCTCTCTGCTGAAGCCACCATTCGGCGAAAGTGGTAATCTAGGTAGGCGACGAAGCAACGGTGCCAGACCTCTCTAGCATACACGCATTGCATAAGTATATGGTCCATATTGTCCTGATCCTGCAAGCATGCGAAGCATGGGGATGGCTCGTCCTGAAGCCCATGACGGGCACGCCTGTCAGAAGTCCACAACCGATATTGTACCGATAGCCAAGCAAAAATCTTGCATCGTAAGAGGGGCCCAACTCCTCCAAATGGCATGTGCACTCGGCGAACGCACAAGGCCCAAGCGCAACCTTTGGTAGGTCGACTTAGCCGTGTAGCCACCATACATGTCTACCGGCCAACTGAACTGATTTGGCTGTTGTTCATCCCACGGTACCGTTGCTATGACAAGGCACAAGTGGGCCACCTGCACGTCCGTCGACCACGCGTTGTCAATCGACGCCTGCCGCACCGTCCTGACATTACGCTCTCGCGTGCTAACCATCTCCAGGATCAAGGGTGCTATCTCTCCAACTGCGAACCCATGAATCCATCTATCCTTCCAGAGCATGACCCTCTCGCCATGCCCTAGTGTGATATGAGGCTATTGAAGATCAGCTTGGCCTCGCTGTCCTCGGCCATGGGTATGCCCTGCCATGGGCGAGTAAGATCAGTTCTACGAAGCCATTCCCACCGAACCCTCAGTGCAATGGCCTGCAAAGTGTGGTCTTTAATTCCCAGCCCACCAAAACTTTTGGTGTATTCACTTTTGCTCTACCCCCTTTTACTAGCAACTCGATGGCGCTTCTTGAATATTTTGTTCCTAATGCATGCAACATACCTACATCCCTTATCTGCATAGGTCTGATTGTTCTTGAATCGGTTCAAATAAATATGGTGCTGATTTAGTTCCTTCTACTTCTACAGGTTCGAATACTATGGTCAGATTTTTTTTCGAGAATCCACAAGTTTTGCTGGTCTTGAAGTATATATTAAGTTCATTGCAAACTTAAAGTTAAGAGAAGATGATATTCAAGGAAGGGCGCCTCCTCTCCCTCACCGTTCATCGTCTCTAGAAAAAACGTCGTCGGCAGCACCTGCTATCTCTATATATGAACTATCTACATCATATTTAGCTAATCTCTAAGGCTTCATAATCCTATGTTGTGATGGTCCGATGAACTCTACTTCTCCTTTGAAGATTGTTTATCTTTTGGAGCATGGTAGCCTTTGATTTCAATTCAATGTTGTGCTCTATCATCCACCTTGTAAGATTCTAACCTATCTTATAATATGCACTTAGTACCTTGATATGTCTCTTGAATGAACACTTTTCTCCTAAGTTTCTGTTATCAG
The DNA here is from genome assembly GCF_018294505.1 of Triticum aestivum. NCBI lineage: Eukaryota > Viridiplantae > Streptophyta > Magnoliopsida > Poales > Poaceae > Triticum > Triticum aestivum. The sequence continues at coordinate 21,338,532 of NC_057814.1, read as the reverse complement.
TAGTCTGGCCTGCATATGCACATGCACAGCTGCACAACCAAGGCAAGTGCGCACAGGAACCCACAGGAGGCGTGCCCCAGCCACTAGGATGCAAAGAAGGACAAGACGTTCATTGACTGACACGTAACCACCGGCATACACACACACACACACACACACACACACACACACGTAATGTTGCTAATTAAATATGCTTTTAAATGAAATCATCAGCTAGCTAGCGCTTGGCCACCTTCCATTGTTGAGCTCGTCACTCCTGAGTCGCTCCCGTGGGCGACCTCGGGAGGCAACTCTAGCGCCGCTACTACTCGCCCCCCCCCCACCCCCACCCCCGCCCCCACCCCGGCATCTCTCCCCTCGCCACCACTGGTGTCGTCGCCGGCCAAAGGTCATGGCGTAGGCGGCGGCAGGGAGGCTCCTTCCCCCGCGCTGGAGTCGGGGCGTCGCGGGGCGCTCCCTCCTTCGTCGGCGGTGAGGGATGTCGTGTCTTCCCCAAGCCTGGCGCCTCACCAGTGTCCTGGTGGTCTCGTCGGTGGCAGCGGGTGATGGCTTTCGGGCGGCCGGCGACTTTGTTGGGTGGTGGTGGTGTGTCTGGCGGCCTAACTGCTCTGTGAGGTGTGGCGGGTGTTCTAGGCGGATCTGGCAGGGGCGTGGAGGCGCAGGGTGATGTGGTGGTGATGGATGGCGCCCCGGCGGTGCACCGGTGTTGTGGTCAGTTGCACGATGGCGCGGGAGCTGGCGACGTAGTCATGGTGTTGCCCTTGCTCCGGGATGATGGTGTTAGGGGGCTCTAGGCAGGAGATGGCGGGCCCATCGGCCGTTCTCGCAGCATGGCGGTGCGCGTGGTGGTGGATCACAGCCGTCAGCGTGCTGGTGATGGGGGCTGACCTAGTCCGCACAGGTGAAGCCTGCATGCTAGGCCCTTATCCCGGCTACTCGCTGGTGGCGTCGGTCCGTGTTTGCCGCCCTTGACGCTGTTGTACCGTCGGTCAGATCGGCGCCGATGGCTACGGGCTTGGCCTAGGTCAGTGGACTAGGGAGAAGCCTTGTTCGACGGCGGCTGCCGGGAGCCTCTAGGGTTTGTCTCCCCTGGTCCACCAGGACTGGCTGGGGACACAGGTGTGGAGGCTTCCTATGGTGGAAGTGTTGACCCAACCTCGAGGGCTGATGCCAGGCTAGGAGTGGAAGGAGGTCTTCCACTCTACCTACCATAGCTGGTGTGGTGAGATGAGGATGGTTGGCTGTGGCTTGGGACATGGATGCCGAGGTAGCGGCCCCAGGAGGTGGGCTACATGGGTGGCTTTCCCGTACGCTCCATGGTGGTAGTGGTGACTTCACCTCTTTGTTGTGTGGGCGACGATGGGTGTAGTGGTGGTAGGTCCTGGCCTGTCTTCTTCCTTTGGAAGTGACGATGTCTAGATCTGGTGTGACTTGGCTGTAGGGGCGTCTCTTGGCGGTGCAAACGAGTTTCCGAGCGAAAGATTTGCGCTTTGGTGCCATCGACTGCAACACCCGTGGGTGCCGCTTTCTTCTTGAAGACGTCGTCGTGGGTTTCGTCCTTGTACCAGGGCTCCGGGTGAAAACCCTTGTTTGTCTGTTCAAGCTTGATAGTGGCAATGCTTCGCACCGTCACCCTCTTGGGGGCATTGTCGTGAAGCTCGGGCGTCTTCGATTGGGCCTCGTCGAGGTGCTAGGCCAGTTATACGCTTGTTGTATCGTTCGGCCATGTACTTTGGTGTGTTGCTTTATATATAAAGCGGGACGAAAGCTTGTTTCGAGAGCTAGCTAGCGCTTGAGATTCAATGGCATGTCCTCGTGTGATTTTGTGTGTGTCATACTGCTCTTGTACTTCTTTCTCTTAGATGCATCGCACTGCTGGATCTTGCTTTCTTTCTCATCGTACATTTATCTTGCCCAACCACATGATTTCTCTGAATAAAAACTCATTTAAGCTCGAATGCTAGCATCTCTCCATATATCATCTAGAAAGGTATTTTGGTCAGAGATGGTTACTTGAGATCATCGACCCTGGTAAACTGACAGCTTGTTACATGAGCTCATTTTGGTCACATATGTGTATCAATCAATGTATGAGCAAGGCAAGCTAGAAAATAGATAGGCACAACTGAAATAGGCGATATAGTATATTTTGTTCACAACAAGCATACACACGAACAGTAGCACATACTGTAGTTCGCAACAAGCACACAGTAAGTTCCGTGCTATTTAAAAGCCACAGCCAGAGTTAATCAATAGGCAACATTATCACACTTGATAAGCAAATGCGCACAAACAGTAGTAGGAGTAAGCATGGATGATCATGCACATCAAACACCATGGTGGAGGTGGAGGTGGAAGTAGCAGCAAACGGTGCTTGAGAAAGCAGAGGAAACCTGGCGATATGTAGTACATCAATGATCTGCATGGTGTCCAGACAATGAAGCATGGTTCTTCCAGCTAGCGGTGACCAATATCAGCTGCAACACGAAGCGTATGCCACCACTGGATGCATTTTGAGATGCATTGACGCCTTATAACCATTGAATCTGCAAGCGCACCAATATAATGAAGCATCTTCCTGCCGTCTGTGACCCACATAACCAGCATCGGATCAACACGTAGTAGCAACATTAGAGTCGGGGGGAAATTTAGTGGCACTAGTTGGCAGCTGAGTGGCTATAGCTTACTGCGAACAAATTTCCAGACCAATGTGACAGGTCAGTCTCGGAGAGAATACTGCCACTGCGTCCCTTGAATTGCAGAACATTGGCGCAACAGCATCAAGAAATCACCAGTGATTTCAAGGAAGCCTAAAAACCGGAGAGGCGTGAGGAACTCAATGCCAGGTGGGACCTCCGTCATGCTATTGAGATTGACTAGTGCTAATTTTTCTAGGCTCGCCATGGCACCTTGCTGTATCTCTAGCCGACTCAGATTAGTCAGGTCTCTTAGCGAGAGAATCTTTAGCTTGGGAAACCACCCCGTAAGAAATGCCAACTGTTGTCCGTTGTATGCTCTGGTGAATTGTAGACGCGTCAAGTTTGACAACCGAGAAAGGGATGGAAGGGGGTCTTCTCTGAGGTGTGACCATGATAGCGCCAATGAACACAAGTTCTGCCCCCCAAAAGCTTGGAAGATGGGAGATTCGTCTAACGTCCCTTCTGCTAATCGTCCAGTCAAACATAGCTTTTGCAGATCCGGGATGAGAACATTCAACAATAGAACCTCGTTCTCATCACATGCATTCACATCAAGGTACGACAAATACTGCATCTGAATTAGAGATTCACTGATTCTTCCACAGTAAATTCCCTTCACATTCCACAACCTTAAGCTTCTCAGTTGCCTCAGTTCCCCTAAATGTCTAACAGACTCATCCTGTGCTTCCAATGCTTGTAGTGTTTGCAGATGTGTTAGATTTCCAAGACCATTAGGGATACGCATACCAGTGCAACACTGAATCTCTCTCCTATCAACATAAAAGAAATTCTCAACAAATAAATGCCTAAGCTTCTTCAGTTTCACAATCCCACTAGGCAACTCCTGTATTTCACATCCATGAAGGTCGAGTGTCAACAAATTAGAAAGCTTCTCAACAGTCCTCGGGAGCATCTTCACTTCTGAATTACGCAAGCCCAAATGGCGGAGATTAAAAAGATCTCCAATAGCATCTGGAATCTTCTTTATGGGTAGACCACTTAATTCTAGCACTGCCATATATCTTGACTTATTACACAGCAGAGGTAGTAGAGTAAATGATGGCATGCTATTGTCCAGTGTAATGACAGTTCGAAATCGGTGTATACTAGAAATTGGCTGCTGAATATCCCTCTGTAGTTTGTGCAACACCAATCGACGTCCATCCATCTGAAGAGACTCACCATATTTATCCTCATATGTAACACCAAAACAGTCCTTCTGGCACAAATCAAGTGCCAATTCACGTAAGATATCATGCATTCTGAATTTCTTCATCCTACCAAATGAGTTCCTTTTAAAAAGTTGTAGCAGGTTTCTATCAATCAACTCCTTCAGATAGCCCTCTGCAACTTCTTCTAATGTGCTTTCACCCCTCTCCTCACTAAACCCCTCTGCTGTCCATAACCTTACAAGTTGTTTCCTTTTGAAAATATAGTCTTCTGGGAACAAGCTGCAGTACAGGAAACAACTTTTCAACTGTGTTGGAAGGTATATGTAGCTCAGATGCAAAACATTCCTTATGTGATCAAACCTTGAATTATTTATTAACTCCCAACTCAATTGTACATTTATTCTTCTCCATTCTTCAATAGTTTTCTCACGCAAGAGGCCACCAACTAACACAATAACAAGAGGCAAGCCTTTGCACTTGCTAACTATTTCTCCACACAAAGGATTCAACTGTGCAGGACACTCATGATTTATATCTCTGGGAAAGGCTTTCTTACAAAAGAGATCCCATGCTTTGTCTTCTGGTAAAGCTTCTAGTGTTAAGACATGTCCTCGAGAGGCAAGTGCAGCAACATTGCCTTCTCTCGTTGTGATTATCAGTTTACTACCCTTATCATTATGAATAAGCACCCTACACAAGTCATCAAATGCTTCTGGAGTCCAAACATCATCCAATATGATCAAATACTTCTTTTGCTCTAGATATCTCTTCAGTGTCTCTTCAAGGGATGTGATGTCCATCGCTGCAGCATTAAATAGAGCACTGACTTTGTCTTTGAAAAGCTCCTTGATTATATGCCTGAAGACATCTTCTCTAGAATAGGTTTGCGAGATGGATACCCAAGCATGGCACTGGAATTTCGCTCTCTCTTTCCTATACACATTTGCAGCTAAAGCTGTTTTACCAAGCCCTCCCATTCCAAGCAGTGCTATCACGGAGTGTTCCAAATCACCATCTGCCAACCACTGCTCGAGTTTTTCTCTGTTCTTATCCACCCCCACTAGATCTTCTTCATCGAGAGAACGTGAAATGTTTGCTAGATCTTGGGACCTCTTGACAATGTAACTTGAGCTGCTAGTATCCTCATTGTTTATCATGCAAACCCAACGTTTTTTTGTCTCTGACAAGTGTGTAAGGTCTTTCTCTATTTCCTTCACCTTGAAAGCTATCCGTTTCAAAGAAAGCAGAGATCTTGGTTTTCTGAACCCTTTTTTCATGTAAAAGCAACACCCTATATCATGTTTTCCACCAACTAGATACAAGTATTCGTCCACCATGTCCTCCATCACATGTGCTACCTTCCGTACCTCCTCCAACCAGCCCTCATACACTTGATTGTTCTGGTTTCTAATGTCCATTTGACAGAGAACATCATGAATTACACGTAGCTCCCTCGCTACCCGACCCATGCTGCCCTGTAGCTCTATTAGTCGTGTCCCGTACTTTGCAAATTGAGCGCTTGCCTGGTCAGCCGCTCCACTTGCCAAGGCACTTCCAATCTTTTTAATGGTTAGAAGAATCACAATTTCCGCCATTGCCTTCTGAGATTTGCTACTGTCTCACTGTTTGGTGATGTTCTACTTGTATATTTTCCTGATTATCAAAATGACCACTGCAAAATGAAGTAGGTGATGTATCAATCAAACTATTAGTGCATTCTGCTAGTAACAAGCACTTGACAAAACGCATTTACACTCTGCAACCACAGTGGAAAAGTGAAATAAAAGAAAAACCTTTCAAAGTAATACCCCTATAACTCTTATTTTGTACTCTTAACCTTCCCACATAATCAAACAAAACGCTATTTACGAGTCATGACAGACAGTCCATGAGAACTTTTAAAACTTTGCACTGTTTTATAGTTAATTGCGGCAATTAATGTTGATAATTGACAAGAGAATGACATCTGATCAAATAACTAACCATCATACTCCGCTTCCATATAGGGACGCCTCATGTTAAAATGGCTCACATGATCACATTTTAACCAAGACAAAGAGGGAACGCCGCACATTAAGAAGCACGTGAGTCCTTGCCACTTCACAAAAAAAGAAGCTCGTTGGTTCTCTTGAACTAATCTTTATTGTGCTTATCGTGCAGGGAGAAATCACAATGCATTATGCAAAAATGTATACTAGGCTTGAGAACTTCAAAAGATAGATCAGAAGTAACTCTGGTTATCACCGAGGGAGATTGTTTTAAGTACTCTCTCCTTATCACAAATACATGTTGTTTTGGATACGTCTTATGTCAAGCTGTAGAACTTAAGACTATAAATATTGTTTCAAAATTTTGATTGAGAACTTGTAAACCATGTCAAAGCCATGTTCAATACAATAATTTTCTTAAAAAGCATGTTCCAAAGGCATTTACCTTCTTCGCGCTTGGCCAATATCAGATTTGTCTCGAAAGCATGTTCATAATATAATAATTTCCTTGTGTAATATATAGCAATCATTCAAATGAAAAATAGCAATTCTGAAGAAAAAAACTGAGAGAAGCCAAAAAGAAAATCATTCAACTTATACTATTGTAAAAGTTAGTGGTCAAAGGTTAATCTTGAACACTATGTCAGTATCCAAAAAGACATGTATTTATGACACGGAGGGAGTACAAACTGAGATAGCCAGTAGGGAAGGATGACACACCTGCATCGGAATGGCTAAGATTCAATCGATCTTGGTGACATCGTTGTGCATTTCTGAATCTGAAACCATCCGAATGGCATCATTGATCCCCGCAAAAAAAAGAGACCTCATGGCTTGGTTGGTGTTGTGGTCATTGAAGCTTTATCGTGAAAATCCTGTACTCACGTGGAGCAATGGGTATGACTGAGTGTGCTAGCGTGGTGTCGATGACAAATAGCTGGATTTGACCTTCAACCTGAGGTGTCTTCCTTGTTCCTTTTATCCATTAAACCGAAGAACCACCACGTACCTGGCTTGTAATTGGAAGGTAAACTACTTATTTTTGCATCGACCTAGCTAGAGTAGTACAACCTAGGGTACTCACAAAAACAATTAGGTTAAAAAATTGAAGGGCAACAGACCTGGCTCGTAATCGATGTAGATCCGGCCAGATTTCGACCTGTGGTGACCTCCTCCTTCTGCGCTTCAGAATCTGAACTCATCAAAACACTCTAATGGAACTCTTGTTCAAGCCACCAGCAGCCAAAACTCTTGTGATCCTCATGTGTGTCCGAGAAAACGAGGAATCCTCATGTTCTTTAGACATACATACACACCTTATGGCTGGTTAGTACCCTTAAGATTTGTTTAATCTGAGCTTTGAAAATATGGCGTGGCTATCAGTGTGCGGATTAAGCAAGGCAGCCGGTAGCATCTTTAGTATCAGAGATGCTGCCGTCCTATAACCTTTTATACTATATAGTTATAATCATGGCAGTTGGTGCCGGCACGCCTGGCCGGCATGGTTGATATAGACAGCCTGGCGTGCCCCCTATGGTGCTGGTGAGTATAACGAAGATTGTCGAGGCTTTCTTTGGGCCGGCAGCTCTGATGCAAATGGTTGACAGTGCGCAGTGAACATGCTGCCTGTAGTTGAAACGGGTTGATGGATCGAGTTCCAGATCAATGTGCCGCCACAAGGGACCTCCTATATCAGGCATTTGCCACAAGGGACCTCCTATATAAGACTTTTTGAAACATGAATATTTTTTGAAACTGTGAACAAAATTTGAAAACGAGAACATTTTTTCAAATTCCTGAAAGGCATTCTGAAACACAAACATTTTCTGAAATTGTGAATAAAATTTGAATGGGAGAACATTTTTTGATATTGGCAGCAAATTTGTAAACTGGAACACGTTATAAATATCCGAATAAATATTTCAAATTTTCAAAAACAAAAGAAACTTGAAAAAGAAAAACGGAAGAGCAAAGAAAACGGAAAAAAAATTAAAACCAAAAAGAAAAAAAGAAAAAGAAAAGAAACAAAAAAGGAAAAAGGGAAAATAGAAAAACCAGTTCATGAACCTCCTAGAAGGTTCCCAAAACCAGAAAAACCAGCTGGGAACCACCTAGAAGATTCCCAAAACTGGAATCGCTCAAACGTTTGAACAGGGCTGGACCATCCGAATGCTTGGCGATCTGCCCCTGTGTGTTTTTCCCGACTACTTGCCGCAACGAGCGGCAAATAGGAATTTCACCGCCACAATCTGTAAGATGTACCGAACTGCAGTTTTGGTAGACCTGCGAGGGCCACGGGAGATCGTCATTCTTCTTGGATGATAAAAATATAAAAAATCGTCATTCTTCTCGGAGGACATGTGGTTTTTTGGCATGAGGATCCAAGAGGGAGCTCCTTATGCACCAGCTAGGAGACTGGCACATACTAAGCTACAACACTGGGTCACCCCGTTAACCGCTAGCGGTGCAGTCCCCTCGCCAGGCGCATTTAGTTCATTGGTCAAACAGTTGACCGGTAAACCGTTGATTTTTGAAAACATAAAATAGGAGATGCGTATCTAGGAGATCGCTCCTAAAATCTACGATCGCATCAGACCCCATATGTGGAATACTAGAACCACGCAACTCCTATTTCGCACCTTTTGCGCCCGATAATATATTATTCACAAACCAACGCACACCACTTCCCCGTCGATATTCTTTAAATAGGCCAGCCCAACTAAGACGAGCGACAAGCTCCATCCGCTCGCGACAGCTATGTGTCCCCATAACTGATGCATCTCTCGGCTGCATCCCTCGGCTTCGTTGGACACGCGTGGCTGCGCTCGATGTTCTTTTGAACTATGCAAACATTTTTGTAAATTGTACGAACATTTTTTGAAAATGTCACCCATAAATTCGGGCTCACTGCAGGCGACCCATGGCTAGGGCGTCATAATAAGCAGCACATAGCCACGCCTCCCTTCGCTCAAGATTTGTGTGAAGCTTCCAGAAGATTACCAGCCGGTTTTGGGAAGCTTCCGGACGGTTTTTTTTGTTTTTAATCGCTTTTTCCTTTTTTCCTTTTTCTTTCTTCTTTATTTTCTTTCAAATCCAAATACTTTTTGCTGACAATGTAGGTGCCCGGTCTATAAATGGTGGATGGGCCCATTTATTACCAGTGCATGGATCGATCGGGGCAAAAGTGAGCTGGCGTAATTTTGGGCCGTGGCCCACTTTGTCGCTCCACTGGATTGAAGACGCAAACGTTGGGTTGCTTCCATAAGGACCAAGCCGGGCAGATAACGAACGAGTCAAAGCCCCTCCTGTCGTCCTTTCTGAACCGCTGACAATGTAGGAGCCACCACTCCAAGAAGGTTTTCCATCCTAGCTGGCCTTTGAATAGGGAGGTGTAGCATGTCTAGGCAACAATGCCAAGTCTCTTGAGCATGCGCAAGTATATGATCAATATTGTCCTCGTCTTTAAGGCACGTGAAGCAAGCCGATGGTTTGTCTTGAAGGCCGTGGCGAGCGCGACGATCCGAGGTCCACAACCTGTGTAGTGCGTAGCAAACCAGTAGAAGATCTTGCATTTCAACAGAGCCCAACTTCTCCGGATCGCCGGAGCCTGCAGAAAGAGAGTCAAGCCCAGCCAGAGGCGAGAGTGTGTCGATCGAGAAGAGTAAACCTCCGAGGCCGCACAAGGCCAAGTGAGCCCATCCGGAGCAGTGTGATCATGTTGGACTGTAACTATGGCATGCCTAAGATGCATGAGCTGTATCTGCGACGTGAAGGGGGTAGTGGCCTCGACATCCTCAATCCGGCGCTCATCAACAATGGCCTACTGCACAATTCTCCGATTGATGGTGCGAGTGCACCAACGCGAAGATCAAAAGGGCGATGACTTCAACCGAGAAACCGTGGAACCATCGATCCCTCTAAATAGAACTCTATCACCCTTGCCCACCTGAATGTCGACCAAGCTGTCAAAGACCAATCTAGCGTCGATGTCAACCATGAGCGCCAAGCCTTGCCATGGTCTGTCCATATCAGTACTTCTCAACCATTCCCAGCGAACCCTGAGAGCCAACGCCTGAAGTCTCAAGTTTTTGACACCGAGACCACCAGAGCAAGTACTTGCAGGGCAGCATCGAATGGTACGGTAACATGCTAATAAGCTTCCGAAGGGGAATCCATTCTGCATCACGAATTTCCGATCGCTGCTACATGCCATCTTTAATCATGTTTTGTTTTTTAAGTTATTGTTCATGTTCACCTTTGTATTTTTGGAGTCAACCCGCCAGTTCACGAATTGATTTCACTGCGAATTTGGAATGTCTCCATCTTTTACATTGGATTCTTAAGCTAGTTCATGGACAGTACACACTTGTATGCAGTGCTTGTGTAAATTTGCATGGGAAAAAATTTCAAGCCTTTGGATCTACAGTAGAATGGATGGTGGATAGGAGTGGCAAGTTAGCCCCCTGACTTTGGCTCAAGCAAGTTAAGAATCTGCTCCCCCTCACCAGGGTGCTAAAGAACACAATCAAGATGTACGCTTGCAGAATGCTTCCTGCCGATAACTAAAACAACAAATTGTAGAGCTAGAGCTAGAACAACAAATTGACAAAAGCAGCACTAGTTGGCAGATCAACAGCCTATATGCAGAGGTAGCGTCGTATGGTAAACATCCTGCATCAAGAATTTCCAGTCGGTGCTACATGACAATCCCAAGAACTTGAAGCTTGCTGTAACATCATCACAATCCTTTCTTTTCATGGCACGCGGTGTAGCATTCAGACCATAGCATCAAGGGTTTACTGACAGTAACCATACGGCAGTGAGAATGGATACCTGGGCAGTAATGAATCACAAGCAATTTTTTATTTTTGGAAAAGTAAACGAATACGTGAACATTAAGAATCGCTAACAAAGGCTTTTATTTACGAGCCACGGCTGAAATATGTGAAATCGTACTTGGTTCTCAGCCAGCACACACGAATAAAAGTACACAGGTAATGCAAAGAAAAGGAAAAAGGTCTGAAAATGGAAACACGACTCAGTCAGTCTTACAATAAGCACACACGAATAGCAGTACGTAAAGTAGTTTGAATTAATGTGGAAACACAACTCGCTCGCAGTCTCATGAAAAGTGTTGTCTTGTTATCACAATGTGGAAACGCAGGCAGTAGTAGTAGTAGCAACATTACATGAGTGACAAAGCATGATAATCTCATAAAAAGACATATATGCGGATATGCCATAATTTATTATGAGTGAAAGACTAAACCTATGCCCTACCACTTACACTGGCATGTGAGTTTTGCATTGTTGTTTGACCTGTGGAGCAGGAAGTGGTCGCAGGCTTGCAAACTCTACCAGATGTTTATTTATGAACCTGCAGACCTCCTCGGCAGAGTTTTGCTTCTCTCCCGCATTGGTCTTTTTTCTTGTAGTACACCAGTTCCACGGTAGGACAATCACTGTAGTTTTTTCTCCTTAGGCAATAGACAAACCTGGCTAATCACATCATAGGTGTGATGGCACTCACACAGACATAGCCGAACATGCGCTTAATTCAAAAGTATTTTTCGTACTAAACAAATAAACTTCTCTTGCGTTCTGAACTATCAACAAAATGATTTGATGAACCCCACCAGATCCAGGCCTGCAACATAAGTCTGCTAATACAAAGGAAAAATCAAGTCGCATAAATTGCTTCCTACTCGCTTTGTCTCAAAATAAGTGTTGTACTAAAGTTGAGAGAGACAGTTATTTTGGGACGTAGGGAGTACAAAATAGTGACAAAATACGTACAAACAGCAGTAGCAGCACAGGCAGGATAAGGTGATATCGCCAGCTAGTTTTTTTATTAGAGAAGAACCATTGCCACTAAGATGATGTACAAACTCACCTATAATCAACATAATTGACGTAATCTTGTTGATGACCCTTCTACATGCAGCCTCAATCCTAGCTTGACAGCTTGAATACCACACCAAATTCAGATGCAGTTGACCTTAGCTGGAACGTGAACCTCTAATCTATATCAATGAGCAACTTCCTGCAGCAGAACACAACAATGCATGTATTCATTCACCCTATGCTCTACCTCGTGATGATTAAGGCTTTTTTAATGTGGAATCGCACCGCCATAACCAAGCACGCCAAACATATGGGAGAAAGCAGTCAGAAAAGGTGTATGGAACAAATGGCAATCACCATGGGCATCATCAACACTGCCTATGCAGGAATCACATCAAGCAGCAGCAGCAAGGCCGAGGCACATACCTGGATGTGCATGAATAACTCACAGCGCAAGCATGCACAGCTCCGGCTCCAATGTTGACATTACGTGATTGCTGCACCTGCACCTCATGTGTGGCTGGGCCAACTTCAGCAAGCTTATCGGGAGGTGAGGCTGTCGTGTCACGGAAGGCAGGGACGAAAGTGGAGGAGGCAGATGAAGATATATGTATACTGAACAGGAGAGAAAAAGGAGCTTATATACACAGGGCAAGGACAGAAAGGAGAAGGAAATTTATTCATTTTCTTTTGCAAAGTAATGAAGAGAATGAAGAAGAAGGGATTTTGCTGCAAGGGAAGAAGATCAAGAGGGAAACCAATTGGTCAATAGCAACTAAACCAATCGACGGGGCGTGATTGAACAAATAAAAATCATACGGCTTTGAAGAAGACAACAAGTCTGCACAACCATGGAAAATATATGGAAAAGGATGACATCATGGTTTGTAGACGCCAAACTACATCCATGGATGGAGTAATTAACCTTCCAGGCCCTAACTACTATTTACCTGCACATAATGTTCCAAGTTAATGAAATTCCCATCAATAATTTGCGGCACATACATGGAAGACATCACACACAAATAAACTGTTGACAAATTGAGAGGGGATTTTGCCTGCATATAATATTCCAAGGTAATGAAATTACCATCAATAATTTCCAGCATAAAAAACTATTAACAGATCAAGAGAGGAGAGAGAGAGAGGTATGACCTGCGGAAAGTACGTTGAGTAGGCAAAGGCGCTGGCAGAAAGATTTGTCTGTCACTGTATGCAGTAGTGGTTAAGCTCGTGAGTGGATCTTGAACCCATCTGAATGAGGCAGACAATGGGGACCGCCTTGTGTGGTGGCGGTGATCCTAACGGGCCGATGATGATATAACAACCTTCTCTCCAGGGACCGCTGCTTGGATCCTGAATGGCGGCGGACAGCGGGGATGGAGGCGCCGTGCGGTGAGGACAAACTCCATGGCGGGTGAGCTAAGAAAACAGGAGGAACTTCGTTTTAAAAGAGATGGAGCGAAGGGTCGAGAGAAGGGGAAGGGATGAGATTGGAGTAATGAAGAGACGGGTGTAAAAGTAAAACGAGAGAGGGGAACAAATGATTGAACAGTGATTGCATTGACTGAAGAATAGGGTATTTATACCCATCTACAGAGGCGGTAATTACATAGTCGGTAACTGGCGGTTGCTAAGCTAAACAACCGACCTAAGCATTGATTATTAGGATTTAATTAATCCTTAACAACGGGGATACAGAGAGTTTCAGTAGTACTAATTCTTCGGTCAGTGCCAGGAAAAGAAATTATTCTCTTTTATTTCTTTCAGGGAGAGAAGAGAGAAGGACGTGGATTCTCAAAAAAGGGAGAGACAGACGTGCTTTGGTGTGTTAATTGGAGAAAAATGCTGACGTGGGCAGGCTGCATGTCAAGATAAATATGGTAATGGGGTCAAAAATGGCATTTGGTGGCCGAGCTACCTGCAGGCCGGAATCAGCCCCGTCCCTGCTCGTTGCGATCGGTGCCAAGCCATTAAGACACTACCGTATTTTTACCGTATTCGTAGGAGAGTCTGCTGCCGCACTGTATCTGCTTTATTAAATAAACCTTGCGGGCACACCTACACGAGCAGGTACAGCAGTGCAGCACAGCATCATATCAGACTCATGTACATGGCACGGGACTTTGACTTCGTCAACATGTGCAGTACAGCATCATATCAGACTCATGTGCATGTAGCCGTTTGGGTCGAACGCTGAGGATCCTGCCGTTGCCTTCGTCTCGTCGGCTATTTATAGGAGAGATGGCTCTCCATCGCAGCCGCACCCAGCTCAAACAAGATCGAGATGGCTTCGTCTTCATCCTCAGTTCATTCCACGGAAAGGCGTCAACACTTGCCGCTCATCATGTGCCCGGACTGCGGCGAGGTTCAGGTGGAGACCAACATAGATGGACCCAACCTGGGCAAGCGCTTCTACAAGTGCCCAATCGACAGTGTAAGCTTCACTTTCATTTTTAGATTCATCCCTTTTGACTTTGCAAGTGCCCAACGACGAGGCACAACTTCGATCAGAACATATGACCCACATTCATATATATAGCACCTCACCAAAATTTTCAAACATGGCCCTCGTGTAAATTTTTTATGCATGTATCTCAATAGGTAGGTTCTGAGCGAGCACAACACCACCCTGCATGTGGAGACATATCATTATGATGTGTTTTTACCTTTTGATTTTTCGTCAACAACAGGACTTGATTCATGTCAATATAAGTTGCTCGTCAAAGTACAACACACAATAAGTTCTTAACCTTACCAGTTTGGTTCTCTTCTCTTGATAGCTCTCCTCCGAATCTCTGTCAAATTGCATCTTCTCATATTGCCTGACGAAAAGGTGCATCAGGGATCCTGGTGGCACATATCCTTTCAGCAAATGGTTTGCACTTTCACTCCGTTGCGTGCTGGTCATCTTGGCACAAAAAACATCCATGAAGTAAGGCTTAGCCCATTTCATCCGAGTCTCATATATTTGTGTAAGAAATACATTATTTTGTAGACCGTGCTTCTGAACCATACATGCCAAACCATCCTCAAATTCTTTCTCGCTAACCATGTGATGCACCATCTTGTTGAACTCCTGTTTGAACTCACTACCTTTGCCTAGCAGTGGCCCAAGGCACTCTTTTGCTTTCTTCAACACATGCCATTTGCACCACCGATGTGTTGTATGTGGCATGGCATCTTCTATGGCAACCTCCATTGCACGAGCTTGGTCTGAAAACAACATTTTTCTGTCAGTACATTCTAGGAGGAAAACATTTTCACAGCAAGCTTAAAAGGAAGATCAACACTCATAAATAGATGAGAACATTTTTTTTCAAAATACCTATGAGGATTGTGCGTGGTTGTGGCGCTCCTATCATCTGAAAGAATTATGTGAATAACCACTTGAAAGTGTGTGTCAATTTTCTCATCGCTCATTAGCACACCTCCAAAAATAATGCTTTGGAAGTGATTGTTGACACCAACGAAGAGGCCAAACTGCATGTCGTATAGATTAGTTTTGCATGTCGTATCAAACGTGACAGCATTGCCAAAACACTTAAAATGCTCGATGCTTCTCCCTATTGTCCACGTCAAAGTCTTGACTCAACCATCACTATCAACCTGCAGACTGTATTTGAACTCAGGATCTTCAGCCCGCATTGCGTTGAACACCTCTATTGTTTTTGTAGCATCGTTTTTCGACTGCTCTCTGTTAAGTTTTCCACAAAGAGTTTTGAGAGATCTCTTTGTGAATGGCACCTCCTTCACATATCCAAAAAAACTGCCAACCACACTGTAAACCTTGCTCAGGCTTATATTGTTCTCTCTCAGCTGTTTCACCAAGTCTCTGGTGTATCTATCTATGTGTCGGTGCGATTTCCAGTGCAGCTTCTCCATACAGTTAACTGAGACTGCATGGTTGTCCTCTGCTTTGTGTTCACATATGTACCATCCTTTATCATCCCATCTAAGAACCTGCATCAATGCGGGGAATCCACATCTCGTCGAGCGGCTGTTCGATTGCAATGGCTTGCCCTGCATAGTTTCTCATAAGATATGAGAGCATACAAAATGAAAAAGTAGTAGGAACGGGAAACATTTATCTTTTTTGAATTAATGAATCATCCTTGCCGCACACGCGCACACAAACTCATGCATGCATTTTTCCCGATGGACGTTCAGCCTGCTTTTGGCATACCTAACGCCAAACCCAGTCTCCCAGGAGTATAGGTTGTAAAACTCATATGCTTTTTCAACTATGTCAAAGCTAGTTCCGAGCGCCGGGTTAACAACAGTGACAACCTTGTTGTCTGCATAAGCTCGCATCGATGCCTCTAGGGCAGGGACTCTGCTTGGGTTGGCATCCCTCTCTTCTGGCGCGTTGCCAATCCTAACACTGCATTTCCCCACACAAAACGGTGTTAAAATATACTCTCTACTTGTCAAGACTGATATAAACAAGGGGTTTTATGAGAAAATAATGTTGATCTTTTTTGATACAGAATCAATAAATATGATCTAGCTTCATGACACCTGATTGTAAAAATTATGGTTCCAAGCTAGCAAGAATGCTATAAGAGGTAAAAAAAGATTTGTTTCTACATGGGATGAACTCTGTACATGCGTTTTTTCTTACAGCAAGGTACAGTCTCTGAACTTACAGGAAGATTCAATCTCTGAACTTACAAGCAATTGTTCTTACGGGAATATTCAATATCTGAACTTACAGCAAAGGTGATTACAGGAAGGTACAACCTCTGGCCTAACAGCAAAGGATTGACAAAAATGTGTGTGTGTTTCTTACCGTCGAGTCCAACAGGATGCTTTTGATTTGTTGACGACGACACCTTCTGCATCTCCCTCGTCTCCCATAGATGCAGTGGACGTATTCTGTGCCGCCATATCGTTCGAGTCACCAACGACCTCACTCCCACCGTTGTGGTATGAGCCAACATTTGCCTCCACACGCATCGGCTCAGAAGAAATCACATCAGAGGAGCGCCCGCGACCTTCATGGATGGAAGCAACCAAAGACTCCACAACATCAAATCCGCCACCCAAAATATCACCCGCATGAGCCTTGGGAACCAATCTGCAGCACATACACAGTTCTCATCTACTCAGATACAACCAACATCAGGAAGAAGAACTCAAGAAGGGACCGGGAGAAATCAAGGAGAAGAGCACCAAAATCAAAAGAAAGATTCCCTTTTCGGGGTAAGCAACGGCTCGAGAAATGGCAGATGCGAGATTGGATCTTACCATGATTCTGCTTCCTAGAAGAAGAACTCGAGGCCATCCATGGCGAAACGCCGCTCAGATGGGCCCAGGATTAATGTCGCACCAGCCCTTACCTGCCACCAACTACCAACGTGTGCTACTTTTAAGTCAGCCCAGCAAGCACATGACGTGCTTGCGTATCCAGCGCGCACCCGAGGCCCACGTACAACACTGGCACAGCAGCCCACGGCACGGATGTATTTCAGATTAGCAGCTACCGTATACCTCTGACCAAAAAGGCGTGCACACATCGCAGCGTTGTACTGTACGGCGCCAGATTCCAGCCTGCAGGCAGCTCGGCCACCAAAACGCCACTCTCTAGTGGGGATGAGTCTCTTAGGTATATAGGATAAGGATATATTCAGAAAAGTATTGATGAGCAATAAACTAAGCTATATACATACAGAATCCAAAAGCAAATTACTTTGATAAGAAATGGTGGAAATCTGAGACCCAAATTTGATTAATTTTGAGACACCGAAATTCAGCGTCGATTTGCCATAATATAAACACAATGCTGGCTTGCTTCAGAATCATTTTTCTTGGCAAGGAAGTCTTGCTTCAGAATCTTGACTTGAAAGCTAACTGACCCCCGATACGATTGCTAGCAACTCGAGAGCAATAATTGGGAAGGGTTTAAATCTTTTTACGCACTTAATTTCCGGAATGACATGAATGCATCTCTAAATTAAACTATCATCAGTCTGATGTATACACTAATTAATAGAAGAACAGAAAAACAAGCACACGAGCAACTACCTCTGATTTTCATTAGAGGACCACGGCGGTCAAGCGTTGTCGCAGGTCGGTGGCACCGATAGGGTGACGATCATTGGCGCCAATCTACTACACACAAGGGTCAAGGGTGACGTCAATGAGATGATCTCCGGCTGCTCGGCAGCGGCATGGTTCCAGTTGCCTAGAGCAGCTTGAGGCAAGCAACAGCCATAATCCAAGCTCTTTCTTCAGCAAATGGAGCCGCGTCATTTGTATCGGTGATGATGGGGCGTCAAACCCTGCCATATCTGTGCAGGTTCAGGCTCAACATCAGGCTTCCTATTATGCAACCAATAATGAGAAACTATTTCCAGGCTATTGGTTATAATTAGTCAAAGATCTATCTATGAGCGCAACATGAGTTGCCTAACCAAACGGAAAACTCAAAAATGAAAAATGATGAACACTTTCAGGTCCATCAAAGAAAATAAAAGGGAGGGATACAGGGGTCTACTCGTGTTGAAATTTTTCTCTGTCAGAGGTCAGTTATTGACAAGGAACGGCAGAAAAACATGTATTCATTCAGGGATTCCAAATGTGTCACAGGTAGCTACCAGCACTAATACTAGTAACAAGATGCAGTTAATCTGTGAAAGGTAGGCACACGACTAATGAAGGGCGGCGGTCAATCATATATGTCAGGAGCCTCTGAGCAGCAGCAATCACGCAAATCTCGTTTTGTCAGTGGAAGCAGCATAAGATCAAATCAAGCTGAAGTAGC
Source organism: Triticum aestivum (assembly GCF_018294505.1). Taxonomy (NCBI): domain Eukaryota; kingdom Viridiplantae; phylum Streptophyta; class Magnoliopsida; order Poales; family Poaceae; genus Triticum; species Triticum aestivum. The sequence goes on along the minus strand of NC_057814.1, from coordinate 21,320,063 downwards.
TTCCCTTGGCTGACGACCGAGGATGTTTATTTAAGGTTGAGCTCATGGGTTCAGAGAACAGATCAAGCTTCAGAGATTCAGTTCAGATTTACTAACTGCAAATTCTCGATCAGATTTAGTAATTAAGCTGGAGCCCATGGATACGGCCGGAGAATAAATCATGCTTGGGTGGCTGGCTGGCTTACCTCGTCGTCGCCGCCGGGTCGCGCCGTGGGAATCCACTTCCACTTCGCGGCGGGCGCGGAGAGCGAGGGGGGGCTTGGCCGGGCAGGGCGGTCCAGTCGCTGTACCGGTGGGACGGGGTGGGGGACTTGGCCGGAGAAGAAGCATTCTCCTGCCCCTAACCCTCGCCAGCGGCGAGGTCGTCTGCTTGCCCCTCGCTCCGTCTCTCCCCTCTCCGGCCCAGTTTTTTTTTTAAGTTCTTCCGGTCCAGTTGGAGTTCCCGGGAACAGTACTAGTAGTTTCACAGCGGCATCACTTTGTTGGCCCCACAATTTGGTTTTTCGTTGTGAACCATGGTTTTAAATATTTTATTGTGTTTGATTGATATAAATAAATACATTAGTTTTATATAGGGAATCATTCTCCCTCACCCGATCGGTCACTTATGATGCGTCGTACGCAAGAAGCATGAATGTCCATGTTAATGTGAGACTAGCCCACTCATTCGGCCTTATCTCTAGGTATCTCTTCTCATCCATGTATGTCATTGTCTTGCCCTCCCTCGGTTCCCATCGCTCGAGGTTGTTGTCTTCCTCTTTCTAACCTTCGTCGCCCACGAATTGCTTGTTGATGGATGCTTCTTCC
>NC_057814.1:21302716-21318879 GCF_018294505.1 Triticum aestivum | reverse complement strand
CTCGACGAGCCGTTGTTGCGTTGCAGTTGTCGTGCTACAAGCCTGGTTTTGCTTGAGGGTGATGCAAGCCCGCTGGCTGCTGCTAGTGTTGCAACTGGGATCACCGAAGCCTTCTGTGCCGGCTGATGTTGTGCTTGGCATGATTTTGTATTAACGTTTCCCATGTTCTTTTCTTTTGTTTCTTTTTCATTTTTGCAAAATGTATCCGATTTCAAAAAACTGTTCGGTATTTCTCAAAAAGTTCAAAATTTTCAAAATATGATTACAATTTTGTAAAAAATATCTTGATGAAAAAGTTCTTATATTTCATAAAAATTCCCTAAATATGAAAAATGTTCCAATTTTTTAAATTTCCATATGTTGAAAATATTTACAATTTCAAAAAATATCATGAATTTTAAAATGTTGCAATTGTAATAAAATATTCACAAATTTGAGAACAATGCTCAGAACTTCAAAAAACAAATCAAAAATTTGAAAATTGTTCTTGGATTCGAAAATGTTTGGAATTTCAGGACATATTCATAAATTTGAAAAAGAAGCTATTAAATTTTTGTTTGTGCTTCGTGCCTGCCCAAAAAATAAAACACGACCCAAGTCTCAACGTTAGTTGATTTGTGAAGGAAGAAGAGGGAGCCCGAGGAATGAGGAGCGGAAACAAAACGTGATTACCTGTATAAGCTCTCTGAAACCAAGTTTTCTGCGTTTGTTAATCTTTACGAGCTCTTCTACATTATGGTGAGGTCAATCCATATGGTCTCATGGCCACGCTGAAGTAAGAAAAAAAAATCCTATTATGCTCTTAGGTCAATGTTTATCGACCAAGCACGCACCCTGTGGTTGTGGTTGTGGTCGCTAAACGCAGATATTGGGTAAGTAGACTTTTCCACTAGACCCACTCTTCGGTTTTTTTTAGGGTACTCTTCGGTTTTTAGAATGGTTCGAGAACACACACCATGTGGCCGCCACGCAGACATTGGGCCGGCCCAAGTAGACTTTCCCATGAGACTCCCTGTCCCGCATTTTTCCTTTTTTAAATTCAAAAAAAAAATTATTTAGTTTGTGAACATGTTTTAGAATTTGTAAGACATTCTGCGAAGTAATGAAGTCAACCCTCGCCCAAAAAAAAGTGTTGAAGTCACCACAATGGGTGCATGCCACACAAATTTCCCAGGAAGTTGTCGATGTCCTGTTCCTGAACATGCAAGACACCTTTGAGGTTTGTTTTCAGTTTTGGGATATCTGCGCCCGTCTCTTATTCCTGCTAGCACATGATTAGCCAATTGTCGAAGTTGGTACGACTACCATTCTGTTGCAACCATGAATTGATTGCTCTTTGGTTGGCAATCACGGACCTCTGTACCTTGGTTTCATGCTTGCTGTGTTCTGATGCCAATGGTGTTACATTGCAGCGCTTTTACTTAAATATCTGAGGCTTGATGCTGGTGAGAATTGTTTACATCCTTTGGTTGCCATTTGTGTGTTCTGGTTGATTTGCATAGTTATGCCTAAGTCAATTATTGCCGCAGGTCCTCCTTTATTTATGGCCTATCCGGTTGTTCAGTTCTGAAATTTTACTTGCGGGGATGCATCTGGTCGATGAGACTTTGCACAGGAGCCTCTTCTAATAATCAAAGAAGGCTACATACATTCAAGTCATTTTCCTCAAAATTGTTAAAACTACACCCACTCGGACATATTTCGGTGAAATCCTTTTGAAAATATTTTTTGTGTGCGTTTTTGCTTGTTTTTTCGGCACCCTCCTACTAGATCTTATGTGAGTTTATTTCAACAATTGTGGGCGATATATATTCGGTAGAAAATTTCAATCGGCTCAAACTTTCGGGAAATGATTCGGTTGCTTGTCGGATGGTGCAAGTAAACAAATTTTATCGCAAAATCAACCTCGACTATTGAGGCGGTCGTAATCAACGATTTAACGTTGCACGTTCTCTCTATTCTTGTTTCTGGAATGGGTCCATGGGCAGTCGCAAAGATAAATTTGAGGCATTTGCTATCTGTAAGCCGATTGAAAAACATAACCGACGTCGATTGATTATCGTTGAAGAAGAAGAAACAGAGCTATGAGCGAAAACGGGAGCGCCACAGCATCCCCAGTGAAACCTTGCCATGAACGAGTAGAGACGGGGATGCCCGCGGGACCAAGTCTAAGCTTGACGAGCTCGGGATGGGTAGCCGGTGTCGGGGTAGAGGGGAGGTTTAGGGTCTCTTTGATTCAAAGGATTTGCATAGGATCTTTGAAGGATTAGAATCCTTAGGTATTTTTCCTGCGTTGGTCAATTGATTCGTAGGATTGAATACTGTAGGATTTTTTCCTAAGGATTCACGTGTGCTACATTTCACGGGAATTATAACATCCACTCCAACCTCTTCGAAGAGATCCTTTGTTTTTTCCGTGACATAATCAAACAAACTCAAATCTTATAGGGATCCAATGGACATTGCCATTTCAGTCCTACGGTTTCAATATTCCTGTGTTTTTACAATCCTATGAATCAAAGAGGCCCTTAGAGAGAAGACCATAGGGGCCTTGGTAGAGGTGGCAGGCGGTCTGGCTGGCTTAGGACAGAGGGTTTTCACGAGGACAATCGGAATAGCATTGTTTGATGGCCCACTGACATGTGGCCCTGGACTGCACGAGTTAGTGACACGGTGGTGACAAGTCAAAGCCAAACGAGGGCCCCCCATCGCTGCTGTAGAACGGGACAGGAGACCCCCCCAAGAAGATCGAAACAAAACAAATACGGTTACTCCATTTTCATTCGCCGACGCTGACGAGGAAGAGGAAGCGCAACGGCAGCCCTGCCCCTGACGACGGCGCGGCCCAAGGCCCGTAGACTGGCTGCCACCTGCGGCAGTGGCGGGGAAGGTGTGGAAGGTCGGCGGGGATGGCGACGCGGTGGGGATGATCGAGCATGCGAATCCACTTGGACCTGCTTGACTGCTCCATCTACATCCAGCCCCTCCGCCCTCCCCTCTACAAGGTAAGGTATGGTAGAATTTCACCGGACCAAGTAAAGGAAGGGATTATCACCCAAATTACCCACCCGGTTGTGTTGCGTTGGCTGCTTAATTTGCTGCTCTGCTCTCTTGGGTTGTGCCAATTGGATTGGTGTTCGCAACCTATCTGTCATCCGTTGAGCTAATTCATAGGAAGGAAACCCGCAAGACGGCATTGCTATGGCCAGGAAACAGACACATCCACGTCTCGATCGACCTTGCCCGCTAACTGATAGGAAACCCGCAAGATAAGCAGCAACGCAGTCACGATTACTATGTATATACTGCTCCTTATGACAGACTGAGAGCACAAACCGGTTTCTTAAAGTGCATTTTGGAGTCAGTGACTCATTGTCCCCATGATCCCTGTCCAGTGAATCTGATCTCACACTCACGCGGACCACAGCCAGGCACAAATAGGACCAAATGTGCATGTTGCTCGCAAGAAAAGTGACCCGGAAAAGAAACAGCACATGTAAAATGGAACAATGCGCTCATCGTACCGCTTCAGCTGAGTTACAACAGCAACAACTGAAGACACTAACCGTATGACAATGAGATTGAATACATCAGTTATGAGAGAGAATGAATACCTCAGCAGTAATGAATCACAAATCATTTTTGCTTTTTTAGGTGAGCACAAACCAATACCTGAGCATTATGAATCACTAACAAATTTTATTCTTGAGGTGTTCACACAACCCATGCTTACAGAAAAAGGGTTTCCCCCCGCTTTGTATTCCAAAGAAACGAACACCATACACATAGCATTGCTGGGGCGAGCAGCACATCAAGCCCAAAAGAAAAGAAGAAAGAAATGCCAACAACGGCAGCTCGACAAAGCATGGATGAACCGCCACCGCTGCGCCCTCCGGAGACAAACCACCACCGCCCGAGGCTCCGATCTGCCGCGTACCAAGCGGCACCTTCAAGAAGGAATGCGACGCCGACGACGCTGCCACCCGGGCGAGTCCTAGGGTTTCCCCGGGTACGCAGAGGGAAGTGGAGGATGGCTACCACCGACACCCTCCAAGAAGGAATGGTGGCACCTGTCGGTGTCACCGCATCGGTGCCGGCCGAACCGCAAGGATTTCTCCCGTACACCAACCCCACCGCCCAACCGGAGCCGACCAGCCAAACCACCGCCCAACACCATGCGCCATCGCGGATGCGCTGCCACCCAAGCTGTCTCACTACGAGCACCAACACGAGGCCAAGAAGACCGGAGAGAAGGGCCAAGCGACAGGAGCAGCAACACCAAGGCCGAGCGGGAGGGAACCACCTCCTCCGCCGTCGTGCGAGAGGTCCGCGCCTCCGGCACAGTCGCGGTTGCTGTCCGGACACGGCAGCGGGGCAAACCAGGCCACCCCTGGCCCGGCCATGACCTGCATAACCAACATCATATCAACATGTTAAAGTGGTCAGATTAGGGACGACGAAAAGATGGTACTAGTTGGGAGGTGAGTTGCTATACCTTACGTATGTACATATTGCCCACCAGATTGTGGTAGGTCAACGTCGGAGACTATACCCCCATTGCGTCCCTCGAATCGCAGAACATTGCTGGAGCAACATCAAGAAGTAACCGGTGATTTCGTGGAAGCCTACATATTGGAGGGGCATGAGGAACTTGATGCCAAGTGGAACCTCCATCATGCTCTCGAGGTTGACTAGTGCTAATCTTTCCAGGCTCACCATGGTACCTTGTTCTATCTCTAGCCTATTCAAATTAGGCATGTCTCTTAGATGGAGAAACTTTAGCTTGGGAAACCATCCAGTGAGAAATGTCAACTTCTCTCCAGTGTATGCTCTGGTGAACTGTAGATATGTCAAATTGGACAATGGAGATAAGTATGAAAGGGGGTCTTCTGTCAGTTGTGACCAAGATAGAGCCAATGAATACAAGTTTTGCCCTTCGACAGCTTGGAAGAGAGGAGACTTGTGCAATGTTCTTCTCACTAGCCGTCCTATCAAAGATAACTTTTGCAGGCTTGGCAGGCGTAAATTCAGCAACAGAATCTCGTTGTCATCACTTGCACTCACATATAGGTTGGACAAATGTCGCATCTGAACTAGAGAATCACTAATGCATCTACAGTCAATTTCCTTGACATTCCATAACCTCAAGCTTCTTAGTTGTGTTAGCTCCCCTAACTGTCTAACAGATGTAGCTTGCGCTTCCAATGCTTGTAGTGTCTGTAAGTTTGTTAGATTTCCAAGACCATTGGGGATACGCACACCATTGTTACTTTGAATCTCTCTATATGGCTGAAATTTTTTCTCAACAAATAAGTGTCGGAGCTTCTTCAGTTTGGTAATCCAACTAGGCAACTCACGTATGTCTGATCCATGAAGGTCTAGTGTCAACAAATTTGAGAGCTTCTCGATGGATTTTGGAAGCATCTTCACTTTTGAATTACGCAAACCTAAATGGCGGAGATTAAAAAGATGTCCAATATCATCTGGAATCTTCTCGATGGGCAGACCACTTAATTCCAGCACCGTCATATATCTCGACTTCTTACATAGCATATGTAGTAGAGTGAATGATACCATGCATGCATTCAGAGTAATGATCGTACGAAGTCGGTGTATACTGGAAAAAGGCAGCTGAATATCCTTCTTTGGTCTATGCAGTACCAATCGACGTCCATCCGTCTCAAGAGACACCCCACAATCATCCTTGTATGTGACACCAAAACAGTTCTTATGGCACAATTCAACCGCCAATTCACGTAAGATGTCGTGCATTCTGAATGCCTTCATCCTACCAAAACTGTTCCTTTTAACAAGTTGTAGCAGGTTTCTATCAATCAAGTCCTTCAGACAGCCTTCTGCTACTTCTTCTAATGTGCTTTCACCCCTCTCCTCGATGAACATCTCTGCTGTCCATAACCGTACAAGATGTTTCCTCTTAAAAAGATAGTCTTCTGGAAATAAGCTGCAGTACAAGAAGCAACTTTTCAAGTGTGTTGGAAGGTAGATGAAGCTCAGGTGTAAAATATTCCTTATGTGATCAAGCCTCGAATTATTAATTAGCTCCCAACTCAATTGGTCATTTATTCTTCTCCATTCTTCGACAGTTTTCTCACGCACACGCAAGAGGCTGCCGACTAAAACAATAACAAGAGGTAAGCCTTTGCACTTGGAAACAATTTCTGCTGACAAAGACTTCAACTCGGCAGGACATTCATAATTTGTATCTCTTGGAAAGGCTTTCCTACAAAAGAGATCACGTGCCTTCTCTTCTGGTAAAGCTTCTAGTGTTAAGATATGTCCTCGAGAGGCAAGTGCAGCAACATCCCCTTGCCTTGTTGTGATTATTACTCTACTGCCTTTATCATTATGAATAAGGGCTCTAGACAAGCCATCAAATGCCTGTGGATTCCAAACATCATCCAATATGATCAAATACTTTTGTTGCTTTAGAAATGTCTTCAGTGTCTCTTCAAGGCATGTGATGTCCATTGTCGCAATGTTAGATGGAACACCAACTTCATGTTTGAAAAGTTCTTTGATTATGTTCCTTAAGATATCTTCTGTAAAATAAGTTTGGGATATGGAGACCCAGGCGTGACATTGGAACTTTTGTCTCTCCTTCCTATATACATTTGCAGCCAAAGTTGTTTTGCCAAGTCCTCCCATTCCAAGCAGGGCTATCACAACGCGCTCCAAATCATCACCTGCCAACAATTGCTCAAGTTGTTCTCGGCTTTTATCCATCCCGACTAGATCTTCTTCATCAAGGGATCGTGAAGTGTTCGCTAGATCTTGGGACCTCTTTACAATGTAATTCGAGCTGCTAGGATCCCCGGTGTTTATCATGGGAAGCCAACGGTTTTTAGTCTCTGACTGGTGTGTGAGGTCTTTCTCTATTTGTTTCACCTTGAAAGCTATCCGGTTCAGAGAAAGCAGAGATCTTGGTTTTCTTAACCCTTTCTTCACGTAAAAGCAACACCCTATATCACGGTCCTGACCAAGTAGATATAGGTACTCATCTACCATGTCCTCCATTACATGTGCAACCTTCCGAACATCCTCCAACCAGCCCTTATATACTTGATCATTGCGGTTTCAAATGTCCATTTCACAAAGAACGCCATGCATTACACGAAGCTCCCTCCCAATGCGACCCATGCTGCTCTGTAACTCTATTAGTTGTGTCTTGTACTTCACTAACTGGGTACTGGCTGGATCTGCTACTCCATTTGCCAAGGCCTTTCCTATCTTTTTAATGGCCAGAATAATCACAATCTCTGCCATTACTTTCTAATAATTGCTAATTAATATTTAATTGTTTGGCGGTGGCCTGGCTGTACATTTTCCTCGGTATGATTACCACTGCAAAATGAATTAATAGATGTATTAAATGGACTTTCAGCACATTCTGTTAATAGCACACACTTGCAGAAACAATTTAAAATCTCCAGCCACGATGTAAAATTGAAACCTTTCAAATTAATCCTTTTAAAGTCTTATTTTGTACAGTTAAACCTATCTTGCTCCAACCCACATAATCCGAAAAAACAGCAGCTACGACAGGCAAGTCCATATGCATTTTAAACACCTAGAATGGATATAGTCAACTGTATAACTTGAGATGCTCCCGTAGAACAAAAACAAGTGACACTTGACCTAACAATTGCCAATGCATGCTCAGCTTCCACACGGGAATCTCAAGTTAAAATGCCCAAAATGTTGATATTGTATATCGCGACTAAGAAGAATTATCAACAACAACGTTGTAGATTGATTCCGGATATTGTATTTAATCCCAGGAAATAAATGGATGGCAACTAAAACCTAAACATGCCTGCCAGCTCAGCAGACCTTTGTCCAGAAGAACCTTTACGGTGCTTCTGATGCTCTAAGAAATCGCAAGGCATTGCTCAGAAAGTATACTGTGCTTGCCAACATCAGAAGATACAACAAGAGTGGTAACTGTTTGCACCGAGGAAGATTGTCCAGGAAAAGGAGGAAAACCCCCGGCCTCTGCATCATATGATGCACACAACCATTTATTAAATGAAAAGTATCATCTGTCTGTTAAATAAAAGAAAAATAAATGGCCCAATGATAACTGGCCACTATCGCGAGTACAACCTAATATAGCCAGAAAACCAGGGGAGGACGATGCACCTGTCTTGTAATGGCTTACATTCGATTGACCTTGGTGATATCCTTGTGGATTTGTAAACCTGAAATCATCCGCATTGACTCATGGATCCTTGGCAGAAAAAAGACATCTTGGAGATTCTAAACTCTCATGGAGTCATGGGTATGATTGACAGTGCTAGCACTTTGTTTATGACTAGTAGTTGGCTTTGATCTTCAAACCAAAGTTGCCCTCCTTGTTCCTTTTGCCCATAAACCAAAGAATAACCACGTACCTGGCTTGTAATTGCAACGAAAACTGCTTAATTTTGCATCGACCAAGATAGGGTAATTGTAGTAACCCCTAGTAGGATAATAACAAGAGAATCAGGAACAAAAACTAAGGGAAACACACCTGGCTTGTAATCAATATATGAATATATATCGATCCGGACAGATTTGGATCCCTGGCCGTGGTGACCTCCTTGTTGCGGCGGAGAATCTGGACTCAACAAAACAGTGCAATTGCTTGGCTTGATTGAGTGGGGAACGCTAGTTATTGAAGCCAACAAGAACCAGCCAACAAGGGCCTTGGCATCCTCGTCTATTTCTGAGAAAACGAGGAATCCCCATACACACTTTTGGCTGGTTAACAACATATCGTTGTACTTAGTTCTTTTACCAACCCTGACGATTTGTTTAAGTTAATCTAAGCTATTAAAATTATGGTGTAGCCTTTGATGTGCGGATTAAGCAAAGGCAGAGTGAGGCATCTTTCGTACATCAGATGCTGCCGTCCTGTATATTTTCAAATATTGATCATAATAGCTGGTGCTGGCGCACTCTTGGACGACATGGTTGATATGGACAACCTGATGGCGATACAAAATGAGCAACTCGAGGTGCTGAATTTGGTTCATTGCTCAGGGTCGGCAATCACTATTAAATACTCCGTACTAGACTAGGAAGTAGGAACTTATAAGCAATATCACAAGTTGCCAACCCCAACAGGAATCATGCAAATGTCTTCTTATCTATACTGCCTGACAAGGGTGAGAAAACCGAGAAACATGGCAAGAACAATGGCCGACTTGAAAGAAGAGCAAAGTGGAAAACCAAAGCAGAAAAGAGGTTAGCTAAACAGAGCCAAATCGAACCTGGCCCCTCGGAAGACACAGCCTTGAGGAAACAACATCCCGCAGGCGCAGCCTAAGGAGGTGGACTGTCGAAGTACCTGGTCAGCTGAGACCACACTGCAGACACCGGTGTGCTGCCAACGCCATCGAAACACATCACAAAGTTGAGACCTGGCAGCTGGAACTTCCTCATGAACTTTGGGCCAAGGACCCGATGAGGATCGCTACCAAATCACACATAGGCAAACCCTCCGCTGAGGAGCTCACCCAGATCATGTTGTAGGAATCAAATCACACTGAACCAGAAGATCATGTTGAACAAATAAGATTAATTCTAGTATTCAGAAGCACCAAGAAGCACTTACTTGAGCTCATCCATCGTATCCTCTATGTGTTGCTGGAATTTGTGGATACATACTTGCATGTTGTAGCCAACGGCAGGAATCCCAAACATTATCAGTGCATGAATGCATTGATCAAGAAAGTAAGTAATGCAATCCAGCATGGAATGAGCGACAAGGCAGGCCAGTTACAACTGAAACAACTAAAGGCACTGACCATCTGTCATTGAAAATGAATACCTAAACATTATGAATGGCAAGGCGATTCTTCAAAAAGTAATTAAAATGCCACACGTTACAGATCACAAACCAGTTCCTTGAAAAGAAAGTCAATGTTTGAGATTACAAATCATAAACCAAGTCTTTTATTTAACAGCCATAGCTGAAACAAGCACATAAGAATAGCAGTACATAGTTTAGACACGTTAGTTAATATGAAAAGACGACAGAGTGCCAGTCTTACAATAACTGCCATCTTATTTTAAAAGCCACAACCGGAAATAATCAGTAGGCAACATGATCACACTTGAACACAGGAACAGTAGCAGCAGTGCTAAACACAGCCAGTAGAAGCAGGATAAGTGAAGCGCCATTCGTGGAGGTCGAACTAGCAGCAAACGGTCCAGCTGCGCGTCTTAATAAAGCAGAGGAGACCCAGTGGGTATATAGTACTCCCTCCGTTCCGAAATAGATGACTCAATTTTATACTAACTTTAGTACAAAGTTAGTACAAAGTTGGGTCATCTATTTCGGAACGGAGGGAGTAGATCAGATGTGGCGTGAATGTATGATAGCACTGGATACGCATCTTCAGGTGTATTAAGGAATCGAATCTGTGGGCATTTTCCAAATAATGAAGCATCTCCCTTCCGTCCAGCTGGTGACCTGCATAACCAAACACTACCAATACATCCGCATGCCAGAGTGGTAAAATTAGAGACAGAGAGGAAGCAAGGCAGGTGAGCGACCAGTGTTCTGCATCAGCTATGTTCTGGCGTCATGGTCCCTCGCGTTGCCCCTAGGGCGACTCAGGGGAGTCTAGGGTTTTCCCCCGCCGCCTCCCCCCATCTCCCCCACCCCCCTCGCCGCCACCGGAGACGATCGCCGGGAAAGCCCGCGCGGGCGCCGGGGAAGGTGGCGGCGGGGTCTTCGGCGCTTCTTCTTCACGGAGGCCATCGGATCCAGGGCGGCGGCCCCTGCTGGCGTGGCGTGCAGCGTGCCTGAGGGTTCGGCCATGAGGACGGCGAGCCGCAGGCGTGCCAGATCTGGAGGTATTGCCCCCTTCCCTTCCATGCATCCCTTCCCAGTCCCCGGTTTGGTTTGGATCTTGCCGGATCCACCTCCGGTGTGTTCTGGTGGAGCAGATCGGTGTCCGGGGGAAACCTTGGCCGCCTTAGCTGGCCGGCAGCGGCAACGCCGCTTTTTGGCGCCGCTTTCCTCCTTGGGGGCGCTGCTGAGGGCACCATCTCTCCACTCCGACCCATGTCCGGGTGAAAGCCCAAGATCCGATGCGGATCGGGCGTCGGCCGCGCCCCGTGCACCGTAACCTTCCTGGAGGCGACGCCAAGGACATTGGGATCAGATGGAAGGGTCTGCGAGGGGTGGGGATGTGCTGCCTCCCTTTCGGTGGAACGGTGTTTCTTTCTATATATTCTTGGCGACGGCTCTTGGTGGCATGGAGCAGCGGAGGCTTGGCGACAGATGTGTGGTGACGGACACGCGCAGGAGGTCGACGCTGTCTGGCGTCGTGGTGGCGTTGGCGGCAGCGAGACCGGGCAAGGCCGATGCAACAGTACAGCTCTGAAGATGGATATGTGGCAGGTGGCTGTGGCGGCCTCATACCCGGCAGGCGTCCTGGTTGAGGAGCACGCCGGACTGGTGGGTGCCCATACCCGGCAGGCGTCCTGGTTGGGACCTCAGGTCTTAGATGTTAGGTTTGGCTGCGAGGTCTGTTTGGTATTAGGCCCAGACCATCAGCGCCCCTTCATCAGTTAGATAGGAGTAGCGACAGAGGTTGCGAAGATGGTGGCTTTGGTCTTACTGTTGTACGACTTTGTAAGGTCTTGTGTTAATAATTAACAAATTGGCCGTATGCATCGTCCAGATGCACAGGCCGGGGGTATTCCTCCTTTTCTAAAAAAAATGTTCTGGCGTCATAGAGCTGGATATAACCTTTCCCTTTTCCGTATTTCAGATGTGCTCCCGTTTTATTTTACTTTGCAGAATGCTTCCTGCTTTTTCGCAAAAAAAAGAATGCTTCCTCTGCTAATGACTGGAACAGTTGAACTATATATGAAGAGGCATACATCCACCCACATATAGAAATACAGTAAACAAGCAAGCATACTGTAGATGTTTTGAGAAAATGCAGAGGCAACGTACTACAAAATGGGCTGCCAACATTTCCACTCAACTGCCTGTGCACCTTCAACACCTGCACAGAGGTATAGCAAGTATTTACAGGGTAGCATTGTATGGTACTGGTATGGGAAACATACTAATAAGCTTTCCAAGGGGAATCCTGCATCAAGAATTTCCATCCACTGCTGCATGCCAATCCCTACACCAAAATGAACTCACTAGATGAAGATTCATCACGCGGAGAAGTTTGCAAAAAGCCTCTCTGCAGTTAGTTGTAAAGAGGGGAAATGCACTTTTCTCATGCTCAGTCTTCATCTTGATCATGCACTTCAGTTCTTCATCTTTTTGCCGTAGAGGCTTCTTTTTCTTACACGAATCTGGGAATAGACCAGAAACAGGAAGAAGCTAAAATACAAGATGTGTACTTATTACTGCCTTGGCATACTGTACAGCTAGCTTAGATGTGCACCTACATTTGGCCGATGGAAGCTGCGAATAACAGGCATGTCAGAGGACAATGTCAGGGGCGGGCCTTCTCCCTCTCGACGGCAGCCAGTAGAGAGGCAGACATAGGCCGCACGCTCACATGGAACATAATTACATATAAAACGGAACACAGACACTGCGCTGAGCAATATCACTTCAACTGAGATACAAAAGCAACGACTGAAGACAGTAGTCATATGACGATGAAATTGAATAGCTAGGCATTAATGCATCGCAAGCCAATTCTTTGGAAAGTAAATGAATCACAAAATAATTCTTCTGTTTAACAGCCACAGCTAAAATGTGTGAAATCGTACATAGTTCACAGCTAGCTCAGGCGAATACAAGTCTGAAAACAAAACTGGCTCGTCTCAGGAATATTAGTGGAGTAGATAACTGAAAATAGAAATACGACCCCGTCTGCAAAATGAAGTAACGAATGTATTAATTAAACTTAACTGTATTCCGCTAGAAAAGTGAAAATAAGCAAAACATTTCAAAAGTAATCCTCCTAAACTCATATTTCATTTATGTTAACCTATCTAAGTCTAACCCACATAATTGATCAAAACAAAACAAAAAATTAAACACTCGGGACTATGCTATAGTCAACTGCTGCAAACTTAAGTTCATTAACTGACAAGAACGAGTGGAACTGAACCAAATAACTGAACGTGCATGCTCTGCTTTTGTAGGGACATCTCAAGTTAAAGTTCCCCAGATATTGAAATTTTAACCAAGTAAGGCAACGAGGCGCCAAGCTAGCATACCTGCCAGCTCGCCAACATGAAAATCGGCTAATGTAACAGTTCCAGGTATCTTACTTCCGTAGTTTTCTCAACATCTATCTAATAGTATCTCTCGATGTATGGAGAAACAAATAGCTAAAGTTATTAATTAAGCTGCAAGAAAGATGTACTGAATCAAGAATGTTAATAAGAAGGAAAGCAAAGCTATAATGTCATACACGTCATTAGGAGAAAACAATATATTATACCATAACAAACACTGCCTTAATTAAAAGAAGCTGTCATGTTCACTTTAGGAAATCTTCAGATAACAACAATGTTTGGACTTCAGGAAGCTAGAAATTGACACACTAGTGAATCTGCAATGCAAGAGCATATGCCCATCACATGCTAAGTATATCGCCTGTAACGAGAGCATAGACTAGTTCCTGATATTTTGTTAATCCGAGGAAACAATGAATGGCAACTAAAATCGGCTAGCTCACGAGACCTTGGCATCGTCACAAATTAAGACACACTCGTCTTATTTCAGGATAAAATTTTACTGTGCATATGGTGCTGGAAGAAATCCCAACACATGACTCACAAAGTATAATAGGCTTGCAAACTTGAAAATATACAGCAAGATAGCCAAAAACTTAGGGAAGGACGACGCACCTGCCTAGATCCAATCGGTCTTGCTGATCTCCTTATGCAGGTCTGAGTCTGGTACCATCAGAATAGTTTCCCAGATCCTCGCAGAAAAACAAAGAGACCTGGTGCTCGGCTGGTCTTGTGGTAATTGAAGCTTAATCGTACAGATCCTGGACTCTCCTGGAGCCCAGGTATGACCGAGAGTGTACTAACTTGTTGTTGATGACAAGTTGCTGGAGATGTCCTTGTTATTCCTTTTTGGACAGAACCAAAGAACAACCACCTAGTGGTCTGTAATGGCAAGCAAAACTAATTATTTTGCATCTACCTAGTTAGGGTGATAGTTCGAGTAGTACAACTAGGGATGTTGACAAGAGAACAAGGGACAGAACCAAATTAAGCACAACGCACCTGGCTTGTAATCGATGAAGATCCGGCCAGATTTGGGGAACACTAGTCTCGTTGTTGAAGCCAACAAGAACCGGCAGAAGCTCTTGCAATCCTCATGCCCTTTAGACTTGCGTACACACCTTCTGGCTGGTTAGCATCGCTCTTGCTTCTCTTACCAAACCAATAATTGCTCTTACCAACTCCTGAGATTTATTAATCTGAACTTTGGGACAAAAAAGACAAGTGAGCATCTCAAGGAAGGCAGCGGGAAGCATCTTTACCGAAAAAGGCTTTCGCCCCGCTTTATAGCACCGAGGCGGGAAGCATCTTTAGTACAAAATGTTACCATCCTGTTTTATATGTATAGTAATATCTGTCATCACTCATGATAGTTGGTGCCGGCAGACGTGGTTGATGTGGAAAAACTGATGGAGACCTGTTAACAACAGGTGAAGCTATACATACAAATTGAGCAACTCAAGATGACAATGGCTGATTGGTTGTTCAAGCTGGTCATTGTCGGCCCAGTCAACACCATTATATATGTCAGGCCTGCTGCTGTTAATAATGGGCAAATCACTACAGATGGTGCTAATTGACGACACTGTTTATATCTGAACATGTTTTCTGGTAAAAGCATTAGCACTTGAGATTTAATGATATAAGTACGTCCTATGATTTTCTTTTTGTGTAATCTCCTTCAAGCTCCAAGGAACAAACCGAGATACATACTGCTCTTGTACTTCTTTCTCTGAGATGCATCACCTTGCTGAACCTCTCTTTGTTTCTCATCGCGCCTAACCACGTAGTCTGATCTCATCTCTCGAACCTTCCTTGGCTTTCCAGCATGGAGAAGGCCAAATGGGATGCTTGGAAGGCCTCAATTCCTTCTAGTTTCTCAAATCTATGAAACCACATTAATCTCTGTTTTTGGGGCAAATGGGAGACTGGTGTGGACATAAATTTCCGAAACTTTTCACATGGCCCACAGGGAAATCCAAGGAGGAAGCGATGACCGGACTATGTCACGAAATTGAAGCAGCAGCTTGTGGAGGCTTCTGCTGCTGCTGCTGCGGCTGCTGCATCCACTCCCTAGGCTACAAAATCACATGTAGATCTGGCCTAGCTACCTAGGAACAAAAACGAATCAAGGGCAACACACCTGGCCTGTAATCGATGTAGATCTGGCCTGATCCGGACCTGTGGTGCTGGTGGCCTCCTCCTTGTGCTCTTGCTTCAGGATCTGAAATCACCAAAGCAGAGTCTGTTATGACCGGCATATTAGGGGCTTAGCCCAGTGGGCTGTGGCCCAAGTTATCTTATCGTTATTAGGGGCTTAGCCCAATTATCTTATCGTTATTAGGGTCGTTTGCTTAGGAGTCAAGTAAACCTCTCTATATAAGGAGAGGAGTTATATCAATCTAATCAAGCAAGAAGCAATCAGTATTTGCTCGGCTTCCCTTAGGGAGCCAGGAGCTTCTCCACCACGCAAGGACGGCGCCCAGCCGCCGGCCGCCGCGCCCTCGACCTCGTCTTCTTCCATCTTTTCCCTACAATCTCCGCCCTAGAACCGGCAGAACCCTAACTCCTAACACCTTGGTATCAGGTAGCTCAGTTCCGATCATGTCTTCGCCGCCGCCCATCCCGTCGCTTCCGCTGCCGACCGTCACCACCGCGCCGCTGGCCTTCTCCACCGCGCCGCTGCCCTCCCTGTCCGCGCTGCTGGTCGCATCCTCCGGCGCCGCCACCACCCAGATGACGGCGCCCTCCACCGCACCACCGGCCGCTGTCTACTCCCCGGCGGAGATCACCGGGGTCCTCAACAATCTCGTCACCGCCGTCCAGGGGATACGGATTTACCTAGCCGGCCCCTACGGGCCGCCGGCCGCTGCGACCGGGCCAGCCGCCCTGCCGTGGTATTCGGCACCCGCGGCGCCGACCGGGCCTCTACA
>NC_057814.1:21272058-21302434 GCF_018294505.1 Triticum aestivum | reverse complement strand
GGCCGCAGTGGCCGGCGCCGGCCCTCGCCGCGTCACCCACGCCACCCGGGTCCTCGCCGCCACCGCCCTAGCAGCCACCGCACCCCGGGGCCACAACGACGTTGGTCGGGCCGCTGCAGCCCTCGCTGCAGCTACAGCCAGCCCCCGCCACCGCCCCTATGTGGCCACAATGGCCGGCCGCGGCCATCGCCACGCCCGCCGCCTCCGCCGTTTCCAGGCAGCAGCAGCTGCCGCTGCCGGCGCCTCCGCCGCCCAGCACCGGGCTGACTACAACCGCACTGGCGGGCGTGCCGATTCAGCAAGTGCGGTTCCCGCCCTCGCCGTCCCAGCTTCTGGCCTGGTTGGCCGGGACGTCACCACCGCTAGTCTACACCATGGCCGCAGACCAGCCGGCGGCCTCCCTGTCGTACGACGGGCCCTCCGGCTCCGCGGGTTTCCACGCTGGCTTCGACGGGCCACAGCTTTCCTGCGGACCACCTGTGCACACCGGACCAACGCCATCCTCTTCGCTGCTCCGTACCGCCGAGCCGTACACTCACGGCGGTCATGCTCAGACACTGCCGCGCTTCGCCAAGCTCGCCTTCGCCACCTACGACGGTGCCGATGACCCCCTCAACTGGCTCAACCAGTGCGAGCAGTTCTTCCGGGGGCAACGGACGCTCGCGTCGGACCGCACCTGGCTCGTCCCTTATCACCTCCGCGGCGCGGCACAGACGTGGTACTACGCCCTCGAGCAGGACGAGGGCGGCATGCCCCCATGGGAGCGTTTTCGCGAGTTCTGCCTCCTTCGATTCGGACTGCCGATACGTGGGAGCCGGCTGGCGGAGTTGGGCCTCCTTCCCTTTAGCTCTACGGTGCAGGACTACACCGACCGCTTTGAGGCCCTGGCGTGCCACGCGTCCGGCGTGATGGCTCACCAGCGGGCCGAACTCTTCATCGGCGGTCTGCCAGATCATATCCGTGTGGACGTCGAGCTGTAGGGACCCCAGGACCTCCAGACGGCCATGTACTACGCCCGCGCGTTCGAGCGCCGCGCGGTGGCCATCCAGCAGACATCACCGTACCGGGCTGCTGGGCCGCCACCCTGGCCGGATGTTCCCGCGCAGGGTCGGCCTGCTCAGGCTTCCGCGGCACCCCTTGCCGCGACCGCGGGGCGCCCGTTCCGCCGGCCCACCTCAGCCGAGCTACTCGAGCGTCGCCGCCGAGGGTTGTGCTTCAACTGCGATGAGACCTACATGCCCGGCCACGTCTGCCCCCGACTCTTCTACCTGGAGGCTGCAGACTACATTAAGCAGGACGCCGTCGCCGCGGGGCTCGGTGACCTGGCCGCCCCAGCTGTCGCGGAGGTGTTTGACGCTGGTTGATCACCTCGAGGAGTTCAGCAAGTCCTTCCCCGTCTTACAGCTCGAGGACGAGCTGTTTGTGCAGGCGGGGAGAAGTGTTATGACCGGCATATTAGGGGCTTAGCCCAGTGGGCTGTGGCCCAAGTTATCTTATCGTTATTAGGCGCTTAGCCCAATTATCTTATCGTTATTAGGGTCGTTTGCTTAGGAGTCAAGTAAACCTCTCTATATAAGGAGAGGAGATGTATCAATCTAATCAAGCAAGAAACAATCAGTATTTGCTCGGCTTCCCTTAGGGAGCCGGGAGACCTAACCCTAGCCGCCTCTTGCGCCGCCGCCGCCTCTTCTCCACCACGCAAGGACGGCGCCCAGCCGCCGGCCGCCGCGCCCTCGACCTCGTCTTCCTCCATCTTTCCCCTACAATCTCCGCCCTAAAACCGGCAGAACCCTAGCTCCTAACAGAGTCACGGCTTGGTGAGAGTAGAGAATGCAAGCTAGTCCTGTTGAAGCTCCAAGTCAAGTCTTCTCGTGGTGGCTGAGGCTCAATTATTTTCCCACAGCTGCATTATTTGATACCACTGTGACTGTGTGCACATCCAACAACGTTTCATGGACCCCATGCATTGGAGTCACTGTGATGGCATATGTCTTTGTGCTGGCAGTTCGTACTGCGGCGATACGATACTCCTTCCGTCTCATAATGTAAGATATTTTTTGTCACTACACTAGTGTCAAAAAACGTACATAGTAATAGATTAAAGCCTACAACAGCCCAAGTGCGACCAAGTGAAGTGCTCATGCCATGTGTCACCATTGGACGTTTCTTTGCACATCAATCAATCCGAAGGAACAGCTATATTTACCAGCACAAATACCTGTCCATCTCTATCCACATGAACTCTTTTCGTCTATTACTAAGGATCGACAGCTCTCAGTTCTCCGCCTCTTTTCAATAATTCTAGCTGCCAAACACCTGCAATAACTAACAATTATGGTGAAAATTTCAGTTTAGTATGTACTCACACTTGTCTGAGCCAAATTCAGTTAATTTCGAGGGACTGAAACTCACTGTTGATTTGCCACAACACAAGCAGATTGTTTACTTGAGAATTTGGACTGGAAAGCTCATTGGTGCTGACCCAGGATATATATGATTGCTGGCAACCTGAGAGGAATAACAGAAGGGTTTCAATATTTTCCCTCCGACCCTAAACCTCGCAGTTCTGATGAAACTACTTGGAAATTGCTGTTTCTCGGGTGGCCACGTAGTTCTGATGGAGCCAAAGAGAGGCTTATCTCCACAAATCTCTAGGAAGATACGGATCCACTCATCGGGTCCAACTTCCATCCACAGAATTGGCAATTCTCCATCCACATCCTTCTCGTGAAAGCAACGCCTGAAATAATTGGGTGCACACATTCCATTGGATAGGGTTGGCTAAACAGGCAAGATCAAGTCAATGATGTCCTTCTTGTGGCTGAATTTTTTTTTATCTTGCTGTATCTCTCGACTCTGGTGTCCGCGCAGTTCCAGTCGACCCAAACAGAACCATTACAAATATTGTCAGAAAGTATTTCGAGTCAGCTTCTATTGCAACTCCAGTATATATCCTTCTGTGTGGCCATAGTGAAGATACAACTTGTCTATTTTTGTTCAGAATTTTCGTACTTGAGCTAACTTTGAACCATAGTTTTAAATAGCCCGCTATAGCACGCTATAGCGTTTACAAAAGGTCTTGCGCTAAGAGACTTTGGTCCAAACAAATGAGCAAACATTTTAAATAGCGCGCTATAGCTCCGCTATAGCACGCTATAGCATTTGAAAGAGGTCCGCCGCTAAGATGTTTAGCGCGCTATTTAAAACTATGCTTTGAACTAAACAATAAATGTACAGAAAAACCACTTACCGGTGGTTGCCCCAACAAAGGGGTGATAATAGTGTGGTTGCTACAACAGGCCCCAGCAGAATTTTATATGGGTTCAGCTTTGCTCTCTGGATCTATATATTTTGCAGGTCAGTGTCCTTAATTACATTAAAATTGTAGGTAAATCTTCAGAAACAACTATTTTAGGGTTGGTTCTATCTGAAACCAATCTGAAATTTTGTAATGGGATTCAGTTTTTCTGTCTGAATCTAGATATTCTGCAGGTCAGTGTCATTATTAAGTACTCCCTCCGTCCCACAATATAAGAACGTTCTTATATTATGCGACGGAGGGAGTAGCTTATAGCTCTAGATAAATCTATGGGAACAGAGATTTTTCTTTAATCAGTACATAAAACAATGCTAATTGCTGGTTCTTGACTGGGAGCTTGAGGAATATGCAAAGAGGTAAACAATATCAGGACGTACACAACTAGGAACAAGAGCAAAGCGGCATACTGTTGCTAACTAAATACAGTATGTTTTGTGATGAGATCATTAACCAGCTAGCGCTTGAGATCTAATGATACATGCATGTCCTGCGATCTAACGAAACAATAAGCACCAAGGGACAGTTTAAAGAAACCAATCTTACATAAATCGGGCTGCTGAATGCATTGTCTGTGAAGCATAACATGGTTTGGTACAGCTTGAACTGCAACCCCCCATATCATCTAGGAGTAGAAAGTAATTTGATTACATCAGCTCACCCATCGCCTCCTCCGTGTGTTCACGATTTTAAAAAGGAAAATCTTAAGGACATGTATAAACATGCCGCGTGCTTTCCAAAACATTTTCACTGCATATTTCTCAAGAAAACAAGGAACGTAATCCAAGAAAGAAACAACATTCACAGATGTCCAAAATAAGAGATATAAAACGGGACACAACAAGGCTAGCAATAAAACAGACATGCAACAACCATAGTGACAATAAAAATGAATGCCCGAGCAATAACTAAGAATCGCAAACTAAGTCTTTTATTTAACAGACACAGCTGGAATATGCTCAGAACAAGAATGCACACGAAATAGCAGTATACAGTTCAAACAAGTAATGTGAAAATTAGTCTGAATATGAAAACAGCACTCGCCTTTAGCCACAACCAGAACAAACCAATACGAAAGATTGTCACACTTGACAAGGGAAAGCACACCATGGCACGAACAGTGGCGGAGGTGGAACAAGCAACAAATGGTGCGTCTTGAATAAAAGCAGAGGAAACCCGGAAAGTATGCACAATCAGCAGCAGCACGAGCGTACACTAACACTGGAATCGGATACTCCTTTTTCCTTGATCTACAATAATGAACTCCATAGCGAAGCATCTTCGTTTCCGCCGGTGACCTACATAACCAACATCAGATCACATCAACACATTGTAGAAGATAATAAGAGGCAAGGGAGAAAGAAAGTAGTGGTACACTGGTACTAGTTGGCAAATTAGAAGCTACTGCTTACTTATGTACACACACATTTCCAAACCAGTCTGGGCATTTCAATATCGGAGAGAATACACCGCATGGGCCCCTTGAATTGCAGAACACTCGCGCAACAATGTCAAGAAGTCATTGGTGATTTCCTGGAAGACCAGACGCTGGAGGGGCATGAGAAACTCAATGCCAGGTGGGACCTCCATCATACCGCTGAGGTTGGCTAAGACTAATCTTTCCAGGCTCGCCATGGCACCTTTATGTATCTCTAGCCGATTCAGATTAGGCATGTCTCTTAGAACGAGAATCTTTAGCTTGGGAAACCACCCTGTGCGAAATGTCAGCTGCTCTCCGTTGTAGGCTCTAGTGAATTGTAGACGCGTCAAATTTGACAACCGAGAAAGGGATGGCAGGGGGTCTTCTCTCAATTGTGATAAAGATAGATTCAATACATGCAAGTTCTGCCCCCCAACAGCTTGGAAGAGAGGAGACTCGTCGAAAGCCCCTTCCGCTAGTCGTCCTCTCAAATACAGCTTTTGCAGGCTTGGCAGGTAGACATTCAACAAGAGAACCTCGTTCTCAGCACTTGCATTCACATCTAGGCAGGACAAATAGCGCATCCGAACTAGAGACTCACCGATGCGGCCACAGTAGTTTCCTTTCACATTCCATAACCTCAAACTTCTCACTTGTGTCAGCTCCCATAAATGTCTAACAGACTCATCTTGTGCTTCCAATGCTTGTAATGTCTGTAGGTTTGTTAGATTTCCAAGACCTTTGGGGATACACATACCACTGCAACATTGAATCTCTCTCCAATCTGGGTCAATTGTTTTCTCAGCAAATAAGTGCCTAAGCTTCTTCAGTTTCCCGATCCCACTAGGCAACTCATGTATGTCAGATCCATGAAGGTCCAGTGTCAACAAATTTGAAAGCTTCTCAACAGACTTCGGGAGCACCTTCACTTTTGTATCACGTAAACACAAATGGCGGAGATTAAAAAGATCACCAATAGCATCTGGAAGCTTCTCGATAGGTAGACCACTTAATTCTAGCACTGCCATATATCTTGATTTCTTACATAGCAGAGGAAGTAGAGTGAATGATGGCATGCAGCCATCCAGTATAATGACAGTTCGAAGGTGGTGCATGCTAGAAAATGACTGGTGAATATCCTTCTTCACTCTATGCATTACCAATCGACGTCCATCCATCTGTAGAGAACCCCCACACTTATCCTCGTATATAACACCAAAACAGTTCTTCTGGCACAAGTCAACTGCCAATTCACGTAAGATGTCATGCATTCTGAATCTTTTCATCCTACCAAAATTATTCCTTTCAACAAGTTGCAGCATGTTTCTATCAATCAACTCCTTCAGATAGCCTTCTGCCACTTCTTCTAATGTGCTATCACCCCTTCCCTCGATGAACCCCTCTGCTATCCATAACCGTACAAGTTGTTTCCTTTTGAGAAGATAGTCTTCTGGAAATAAGCTGCAGTACAGGAAACAACTTTTCAAGTGTGTTGGAAGGTAGATGAAGCTCAGATGCAAAACATTCCTTATGTGATCAAACCTTGAATTGTTATTTAGCTCCCAACTCAATTGATCATTAATTCTTCTCCATTCTTCCACTGTTTTCTCGCGCACACACAAAAGGCTACCAACTAATACAATAACAAGGGGCAAGCCTTTGCATTTGTTAACTATTTGTTCGGACAAAGGCTTCAACTCCACAGGACATTCATGATCAGTATCTCTTGGAAAGGCTTTTTTACAAAAGAGATCACATGCCTTATCTTCTGGTAAAGGTGCTAGTGTTAAGATGTGTCCTGGAGAGGCAAGTGCAGCAACATGGCCTTCCCTTGTTGTCATTATAATTCTACTACCTTTATCATTATTAGTAAGCACCCTAGACAAGTCATCAAATGTTTCTGGAGTCCAAACATCATCCAATATGATCAAATACTTTTGTTGCTCCAGAAAACTCTTCATTGTCTCTTCAAGGCATGTGATGTCCATAGCTGGAGTTTTAGATAGAACACTGACATTATCTTTGAAAAGTTCCTTGCTTATATTCTTCAAGACATCTTCTCTAGAATAAGTTTGGGAGACGGAGATCCAGGCGTGGCACTGAAATTTCTCCCTTGCCTTCTTGTACACATTTGCAGCTAAAGCAGTTTTACCAAGACCTCCCATTCCAAGCAGGGCTATTACAGAGTGTCCAAAATCATCGCCTGCCAACCACTGCTCAAGTTTTTCTCTGTTTTTATCAACCCCCACTAGATCTTCTTCGTCAAGGGAACGTGAAATTTTTGCTAGATCTTGGGACCTCTTGACGATGTAATTAGTGCTGCCACTATCCCCGTTGTTTATCATGGGAACCCAACGGGTTTTTGTCTCTGACAGGTGAGTAAGGTCTTTCTCTATTTCTTTCACCTTGACAGCTATCTGGTTCATAGAAAGCAGAGAACTTTGTTTTCTGAACCCCTTTTTGAGGTAAAAGCAAGACCCTGTATCATGTTTCTGTCCTACTAGATACAAGTACTCATCCACCATGTCCTCCATCACATGTGCTACTTTCCGTACCTCCTCCAACCAGCCGTCATATACTTGACTGTTGCAGTTTCGAATGTCCATGTGACATAGAACATCATGCATTATGCGAAGCTCCCTTGCAACACGACCCATACTGCCCTGTAGCTCCAATAGTTGTGTCTTGTACTTTGCAAAGTGCACGCTGACATGGTCTGCCGCTCTACTTGCCAAGGCGATTCCGATCTTTTTAATGGCTAGAAGAATCACAATCTCCGCCATTACTTTCTGAGAATTGCTAATGTCTCACTGTTTGATGGTGGCCTCTTCTCAATATTGTCAGAATGAGCACTGGAAAATGGAATAAGTGATGTATTAGTTAAACTGTTAGTCCACTCAGCTAGCAGTAAGCACCTACCGAAAGACTTGAAAACTCTCCAACCACAATGGTAAAGTACAAAGTTCAGAACACTTGTGACTGCTATAGCCAACTGTGTCAATTAAGTGGTATTAACTGATAAGAACAAGTGGCCCTGAACCAAACTGAACATACATACTCTGCTTCTGTGTAAGGGTATCAGAGGATAGAAAAATACCCCAAATTTTCCTAAATGTCGATCTAATTGCATCCCAGATGTATGGAGAAACAGATAGGCAGTGTTGTTGATTAAGCTACAAGAAGATGTATCCACGATCAAGAAAATGAATAAGAAAACAAAGCTATAATGTATCCGAGTAATCAGGAGACATCAATATATTATTGCCGTAACAAAAAGAAGGCTTCTTGTTCATATGTGACTGCTGTAGCCAACTGTGTCAATTATTTGTTATTAACTGATAAGAAAAGTGGCCCTCGACCAAACTGAACATGCATACTCTGCTGCCGTATAAGGGTATCAGAGGGTCGAAAAATGACCCTAACTTTCCCAAATATCGATCTAATTGCATCCCAGATGTATGGAGAAACAGATAGGCAGTGCTGTTGATTAAGCAGCAAGCAGATGTATCCGCGGTCAAGAAAATGAATAAGAAAACAAAGTTATAATGTCATAGGAGTCATCAGGAAACATGAATATATATATATATTATTGCCGTAATTAAAAGAAGGTGTCATGTTCACTTCAGGAGATCCTCACATAACAAGAATGTTGACTCCCTACATTGTCGCAACTTCTATGCAAGAGCATATGCCACCATTAACAAGATTATCAACAACTACACTGCAGATTAATTCCAGATATTTTGTGAAAACAATGAAGAACAGGGAATAGGGAATATCAATATATTACTGCCGTAATAAAGGAGGAATGCATAACTAATACAGTATATTACTGCAGACTAAATCACGCAAATGTCTTTTAATTTAGCTGCTAGGCACAACAGAATCTGTATAGGCAGTGCCACACTTCACATCCGTCAGTAGATCCAAGCATCAGATCAAATCAGACAATTTCAAGATGGCAATGCTTAATTGATGATTGAGCTCATGATACAGAGAATAAATCATACTTGCTGCAGGTTGGCTTACCTCGTCGTCGCCGCCGGGGGTCTACTTCGCGGCGGCCACGGCGAGCAAGGGGGAACTTGGCCGGGGCGCCGGGCAGGGAGGCACTGCCGCCTCGCTTACCGCGGGGTGGGGGCGGGAGGGGCGTGAGGTTGGCCGGAGACGAAGACCCTAACCCTCGCCGGCGGCAAAGTCATATCCTTCCATCTCCGCTCCCAACTTGTGGCCAGGACAGATGGCGTCGCTGCAAGAGTGAAGTCGATCGTCGACCCACGCTTGGCTACACAAATCTAATCTTGGCACACGTACAGATACTGAGTTAGCATTATAATAAACGCATGACATTAACAAAGTCATCACAAACACCTCATATGGACGGGAATGTTTCGTAGAAAAAGAAGCCTCTAAAATAATAACTCAAACCGCAGTTGAATTTATTTTCTCTACACTTTGTATATATTTAAATAGATTATTTTTTTAATTTAACTACCAAGCAGTAAAACATCTTTATTTTCTATTTTTGCTAGAAGCAGTCAAATTTTTACATACCTGACGTATAACCGAGGATTGCGAAACCCTTCTAGGATAGAAATGTCTTGTGGTTAAACTAAGAAACACCCCGTGTCGACTCGCCGAGGCAACTCGGGGTGACTCTAACCTAGTGTTGTCCCTCACATTTCCTGTCCTTCTCCACTACCGACGGCGGCGGGGAGGGTCCCTCTCAACGCCCTCTTTCTTTCTTGGTCGTCAGGCAGATCTATCTCTCATTTGTCGCCGTCAGGGTGACCTTTCTCTAACCTCTCCGGGAGGGTTGGTTGGGATGCAGGGCATGGAAAACGAGATGTTTTTCATCCCTCCGTCGGTGGGCGATGGTCGTTTTTTCTTGTTTTTTTTTATAAAAGGAGGATTACAACCTCTACATGTAGGCGATGCATGCAGCCATTTTATGAATTATTCACAAAGACCTTGCAAAGCAGTACATCGGGTAGTCTGAAGTCATTATCTTAGCAACATATGCCGCTACTCCTATCCAGTTGATCAAGGGGTGCTGATAGTCCGAGCGTAATACCAAACATACATCACACAAATTCCTAACATCTAAAGCCATCGGCCCCAACCAAGCCACATATAGGGTCTTGGGCACAAACCGGTCTGAAACACTCTCATGAGTCGTCGCCGCTGTCTTCCACCAATCCATCTTCAGAGCAAGCACTGATGTAACAATCTTGTCAGGCCTGCCGTCGACGCCGCCACGGCGCCAAAACAGCAGCACCGCCCTGTGCTCGTCCATCCAAACACATCTGCCGTCGAGATTCAGCTGCACCATGCCGTCAATACTCGTCGTCGTCGACGCAGTAGATCCAACGCCGCTCCTCCCCCAACAGCTACACCGTCGCCGCTGCTGGTGCTGCGACGCAGATCTCACCACCCACAGTAACTCTTCCCCGAACACCCAAGCCTTCCAAGACGGCGCCTCCACGGTGTGTGATGGTGGTGACGTAAGTTTGCATGGTCGTGTGCTTTTCTTTTCTTCCGAGCATCCCAATCAAGAATTTCATTGAACTTTGCCACTCTGGAAAATTACTCCAAAGAATTTTTTAGTGTAATTTTGTAAACCCTCCGTCTTCTGCAGCTAAGTCTGTCTGTGAGTGTTCGCTAGCTGGATCAAGTTCCTGTATAAGAATGTGTAAGAATGTTTTGAAATATCCTGGGGAAACTTGTATTTGTGATTGGAGTATGGTGTCTTGTACTCAATTTCAGATTTTACTGCAGTGATGTGTTGGACTATGTATCTGCTTGTCCGCCCTCTCTGTGTGTGCCTGAAACCTGGACCGATAACGGATTAGTGGAACTGTTAATTCCAATGTCTTTTGAATTTTGGTCTTTGGGTGTTGAAGCAGATATGATTTTGGGGTTACATTACTGTGCCTTTTCTTTTGCGAATATACATTTTTAGGAGTCAAACCGCCTGTTTGTGAATTGATTTTCATTGTGAATTTGGAACCTCGCTATCTTTTGCATAGGATTCCCAGCCTTTGGATCTAGGATGGATGGTGAATAGGAGTGGCTAAGTCAGCACCTGCTTAATATACTCAGTCTTGGTGCTGATGATGCACTTCACTTGTCCATCTTATACAATTATACGAATCTGGGCATAGATCTCGAAAATTCTGCCCTGGTGTACTCTACAGCTTACCTTAGCTGATGGAAGCTGCAAACAACAGGCGTGACAGAGCACAATGTACACAGCTGAGCTGGGCAGTAATGAATCACAAGCAAAGATTTTTTGAAAAGAAACGAGTACCTAAGCATTACTTCTGAATCACAAGCCAAGTCTTTTATTGAACAGCCACAACTGAAATAGGCACACGTGAATCAAAGCACATAGTTCAAACAGGAAATTCTCAGCTGGCACACGCGAATACAAAGTACGTATATAGTTCAAATAGCAGGAAATGCAACAAAAAAGTCTGAAAATGGAAACACGACTCAACTCTGTATTACAATGTAAATAAGGCTAAATCAAATAGTACGTACGTAAGAAGTCTTGTTTAAAAGCACACAAGCTGCAGCAGGAGGACGTCTCATATAAGTCCAAAAGGAGGTTTCTGAAGTTTCATCTATACTGTACATATGTATTTGGCTTTATATAAATGAAATAAATGAGAATTATAAATATTTTTTAATTCATGAATACTTATCAGTGGCACTGACAGGAAAAGAAACACCGTACATTACCTTCATACATTATTAAGTAGCAATGTTCATAAGATTGGACTCCGGTAGTACCTTACACATTATCGGCATCCAGAGCCAACGCCACTATCAACATACAGTTTGCGGCATCGGCCACCGACACTGGTGATAATGCCTTATCACAGGCGTTATACTACCGGCGTCGGCGTTTTGTGCCGGAGATGTTGCTTTTCCAACGCCCCTACTAGGCTTTTTCCTACTAGTGGATGGTGGCCATCGCCACAACATTGGATTTCTTCGGTACTGGTCCATCAATCTTCAGTAATCTACGGATTTCTTCGGTACTACTCCTTGAATATTTAGTGATCTGTGATTTAGGTACTAGTCGATTTATGTACTAGTGGATTTGAGTATTGATTTATTTAGGTACTAGTCGATTTTAGTTGTGCTAGTCCATCAATCTTCAATGTTCTGTGGATTTCTTCGGTAATACTCCTTCAATCTTCAGTTTTCTGTTGATTTAGGTACTAGTCGATCTTGGTACTAGTGGATTTGAGTACTAATTGATTTAGGTACCAGTCGAATTTTGTACTAGTCCATCAAGGCATGTCCAGTTAGATTATGGAGCAGCTGCCGTATTTCATATCATCTATTGGAGCACTATTGTTTTATTTTACATCATCTATTTAAGTTGAATGTTTTTTGTAATGTAAAAAATTACATTTGGTGATGTAAATTTTATTCTAACTACCTTTTGGTTATGTATTATACATCATCTGTTGAAGATGCTCTAAGAGCACACTAGTTGAAACCACATTGTCGACATACAAGGGAAACCCTATGGGCAAATGAGATGCCTACCGCGGACTTCCTGGTCCACCGAAAGTCGAGACACAATTGTATTTTCGAAAATGATGTGCAGATTTCAAAAGTAAATGATGTTGGAAGTAAACAGTAATGTAGCGCGCACATATAACTAACCAAAATCACACTGCAATGCATACGTAATGATTAATATGTGGATAGTTTTGAGCAGCTGGACGATGTAAGAGACTACAATAGTGCAAAGAACAAATTATTCATTGTGTAATCAACATAGAAAGCATAACAGTAGGAACACCGCCATTGCGGAAGACAAGAGGCAGCTAGCATATCCTCTCGATGCTTTATTTTAAATCAGTAAAATTCACCATGTGACGGAGAAAAAGCATCACGGCAGAGTGAAGCCTGATCCTTTGAAGTTCTCCTCGAATATCGCATCTAGACATTTAGCCATCTCAAGTGTCAAATGGTTCACCCAATCTCCCACCACCCCCTTCCTGAAATAGGAGTCATATGGGAACTTCAAGAACACCCCCTGGGAGCCTTTCTTGTTGGCCTCTAGATTTTTTAGATGCTCCAAGCTACAAAGCTCAACTATCTCTGCAACAGCACCGGCCTCCTCCTCTGTGTCGGAGAATGGCCTCCCGAGGAATTGAGCTAGCTTCCTGACTTTGTCAACCGGATCCTGACGCATCTGCTCATAGGTCAAGAAAAGCACCCTGTTTGGCTCTGCATTGCTTACCCTCCAGTATCCAAGGATGTGATCCCAGACAGGCCCGGCAAAACATGTGCCGTCACAGACCGTCTCGAACACCTCTTGGAGTGATATGTCAGGTCGAGCACGGTTGGCAAAGTGCCACATCGAGACAACCATGTCCTTCTGATCCCTGCCAATCAGCGACTGATTAAAAATTCACAGATCTCAAACACATGGGACGTTTAACAAAATAGATTTCTCACCAAGATATGTTAACTGAAAGTTTTACTACTAGTATAAAACTCAATGTATCTTATGCAACCTGTAACATCTGTATCAAAAATTCAAAATATAAGAAGTTTTTTTGCATTTTAAGTGCAAGCAAAAAATGTCTATAAAAAGTTATACAGGTACAGGGAGAAGCAAACAAATCTTCTAGGGAGGAAATATGCATTTTTTTCCATAAAAACTTTGTGCTCTGTTCATCGACTATCATGGTAGTACATAAGCACCAGAAATAATATAAATCATACAAAAGGGGCATACATACTACTCCTAATTTGTAAAATACATTGGCGCCTAGTCAAAAAGATGAAATAAGAATATTATACTATTTGTAACAACAAATATATCCACATAATATATTTTTTGCCATTTTAAATAACAGAAGAAAATTTTGTTGAAGATTATGCTAATATCTAATTAAGAAGCCATCTATCTGAATAGAACGGAAGAATGAGTATAAAAGAGATCATGTGGATTACATATTTTTTACAAACGTCCTTTCAAATAGAGATGCACTTTGCAAAATTTTACTTAATCCTCTCCCAGCTTTTAGATGGAGATTCGAGTCATATCCTCACTTCTTGTAAAGTCATATGCTAACATGCATGAGAGAAATAACAAGAAATAGCGGATGACGGAAAGACACGACTGCCGCTGTTCTTGTTGTTAGATGTGACCTCCTTGGGTCAGGGCTTGTTGAACGGATCATGTAAAACTGTACTATTGTAACATCAACAACATTACCTGCATATGTAGACAATTTTGCAGTCGGATCCACGAGAGATAGACGCCGGCAGCACCGAGAGAGGCATGTGCGTGCACATGAGCCTCGGCGAGGGCAGCTTGTCCAGCACTGCCTCACGGCCGATGGCGAAGAGCCTGTCCAAGAGAATCACACAGTCGTGCGGGTTGAGGCGGCGGAGCGGGTGGGCGGGGCTTGTCGGCGGGTATGCGGTGCGGGCCATGGTGGCGAATATCAGAGCCTTGAGCCAAGTGGTGCCGCACTTGGGAAAGCTCGCAAGAACCACGTCGCCGGGGCGCGTTGAGAAGCTGCGCTGCATGGCCATGATGCCTGGTACCCAGTCCTCCAGCACCCACACGCCCTGATAGCAGCGCAACTTGAGCTTGCTGGCAGGGTTCAACGGCAGGGACGCCACGGCAGCGGCATACTCGGTAGGTGGGCGCACTGGGATGGTGCCGTCGTCGGCGTCCTTGAACGCCACGGGGACCTGGAGACCAGCCGTTTCGCTACCAGCCATTTTGCTGAATGGGTTGATGAGGCTAGCTACCGGCAGCAAACATCGTTTTATAGCTCCTCAACCACACCTAGCAACCCCGATTCTGAGACTCACGTAGGGGATAGCTAGCTAATTAGGGGGTGTTTGGTTCAGGGACTTTTTAGTCCCAGAGACTAGAAAAAGTCTTTAAAAAGTCCCTAGGAACCAAACGGGAGGGACTAGAAAAAGACTCTACTAGAGAGTCTTTTTTGATTAGTCCCTGAGACTAGAAAAAGTCCTAGGACTTCTGAACCAAACACCCCCTTAGCCTTAAAGGCTGGAATCAATCTCGCAGAATCATTTTATTTAATACTGCATTGGCAGGGTCTTGAACTCAAGACCTCTTGCCTCAGATACCATATTGAATTCATGCTTCTGCCAACTTATTCAGAAGTGCGAACTGATGGAGGAAGACACGCAATATATTTCAACAATAGCTGCCTGGTGAAGAACCTGACGCATGCGTGTTCCTCCACCTGACTCCACCCGTCTTCTGTCCGAGTCAACAAACGCCTCAGTCGGGGGCTCGTGTGAGCTGCTGGACATGTCCACTGGGTGCAATGCGCGCGGCACCCTGGACGTGCCGCCTCAGGTGCGCCACTACTGGCGATCTTCGTGTTCCTCGTCGCGTTGCTCGGTGCAATGTGCACGCTTCACTCAGTTTGCTCGACCGACTCAGCTCGCCTCATGTCATGGTTTCCTGACGTGATTACACCGGTTTTTCGGCCGCACCTGGCATCTCTCGGACCTGCTATACAAAGGTTGTTTTTCCATGGTCGATCACATGCAACGCTGCATCCACTCCGGTAAAGATAGCACTTACGCCCATTCCATTAACGTAAGCTTCGGTATAACTCCCGCATCCATAGAATCGACGCGAGTTTCAGAACCATCATGATGGCAAACTTTTTTCTTTCGCAAACTCGACAGTTTCTTTACTCAACGCTTCAAGAACTGGGTCCTCCTCATCCACTAGCTTGCACATCAACATCATGTCTCCATCATCACCTTCCTCGGCCAAGTGCTCCCTTTACTTCGGTGCTTTCTCGCGGTCAGCCTTGAACTGACCCATGATGCCACAGTTGTGACTCTTGATCTTGCGCTTATCGAACTTCTTCTTCTACGGATAGCCGTTGCTGGCGTTCCTCTTGCTTTGTTCTTGTGCCGCATGATCTTGACGAGTGTTTCTGCTAGAGCCCTCGCCTTCTCTCCTTGTGTTCAGTGCCTGCCACTGAGCGTTCGTGAGCACGACATGCTCGGCGTTGCTCCCGTTCATGAGACTGTACCACATGCACTAGTCGTGAGCCTTGTAGCATCCGGCGAGATCATCAATGGAGCGATTCGTGAGATCGACGCACTGCTCGATCGCCATGTGGTTTTCTCCAAGTGCGCATATCCGATTGACGAGAGTTTCTACCTGTGAAGCGGACGCGTTCATAGACTCATCGTCGCCCATGACCAAAGTCTCATAGCTCCTTAGGGAGAGTTTGAAGATTGGCTTGCTTGATGGGGGTCTTCCCTTCAAACATGATCTTCAAAGTATCCCAGGCCTCCTTCGCCGTTCCTTTGGCGATCAGGTGTTGGAGGAAATCCATCGGCATCATCGAGTAAATCGCATACGCCGCCTGCCGATCCTTCCGGCGCTTGGCTCCCTCCTTCTTAAATACGTCGCCTCTTAGATCAACTGCGTTTCATAGCTTGCTGGCCCCCATGATGGCCTTTCATGGAACCACACCGTGATTGATTCCTTTCCATAAAAACATTACTAAATTTGGCAGATGAAAACTGAATTAAATAGATCGGCTGGCTAAAAAACAGTTTAAATAAATTGGTGTGATAGAAAATATCGGTCGGGGATGTTTAACCGGAATGGAGGCAATGCTACCAA
The DNA here is from genome assembly GCF_018294505.1 of Triticum aestivum. Taxonomy (NCBI): domain Eukaryota; kingdom Viridiplantae; phylum Streptophyta; class Magnoliopsida; order Poales; family Poaceae; genus Triticum; species Triticum aestivum. The sequence goes on along the minus strand of NC_057814.1, from coordinate 21,286,027 downwards.
TTCACCATGGCATATAGGTCTATGCCGATTCTAGCAGTATGCCGAATATAAACCAACCTACTGGTCAAAGAAAAAAAAGAAACCAAAAGACGAAACATAGAAAACAATGAAAAATAAAACGCGCGCGCGCATCAAATTGGTCAGCCAACTTTGATTATAGTTGATATTTTGTTAATATTTGATTTGATTGGGTATGAGTAGTGGAAGGTAAGGAAATATTGGAGTTAGTTAAAAAAATTAAGATTAGATTTGAATGAGCTAATGCATGAAGTTAATGGATGCGTCAAATGGGCCCGCTAAAATTGATTGCGTTTGAGCAAAATGTCATCCGTAAGATGCTCGTGGGCGTAATATAAAGTTTGTCGAGTGGTTGGTGGGAGTGAGGCGGGATTACCGACTCCTCCTTTAGGAGTTGAGATAGACACTTAACTAAATTTTTTGACAATTAAATATACGCCTAACTAATTTTGTACTTACCCCCAAAAAAATCTAATTTGTACGTACGCATCTTCAACTGCCCATAAAGGTACTCAAGAAAAAAGACTGGCCGTAGACGTTTATTTCCAATAGTCGGTCTGTTTTCTTTGACGTACTTAGAAAGAAAAAACTCCTAATAGTCATGTCAACAATGGAACGTGTAACGTCTTGTTAGTTTTTTATAGCTTACTACGTATGCCATATGATTCGTGTAACGTCTTGTTATGAGTCGTTTTTCTCTCCGATGCTCGCGACTAAAACCTAGCCGCCGCCAGGAGAATTCCTCCGCCGCCTTCCTCCGCCGGCTACCCTATGCCAACGACCTTGGTCGTCAATGGTGTGGGGGGTCGTTCTCAATCTACGTGTGTGTGCCGTGTAGCTTTAGGTTAGGCCCTAGTTGTTTATGTTTTTTGGTTCATTTATCTTCTTGGCTTCGGTGGCGGCGATGGTGGCGGTGAATAAAGAAGCTTCAGATCTTTACCCACCAAGGCAATCCATTTTATGGTTGGGGATGGATTTGGACACCAATTTGTTCAACCAAGGAAGATGTGGTGGCGACGGCATCCTCGTGGTGAATTTGTGACTTCAAACTCCGCCATCGCAACGACGCTCACTCCAGCGTTGGAGCGGAGGAGCGGAGGTTGGGAGGTATTCAGGGAGCGGATGCAGATTGTGGTATGCATCGACGATATCTCGAAGATGATGGATCGTGTGTTGGGTTCATGGTTCGTGTCTGGCAGAGATGGTCTTCTCCTCCGACGTCTTAGTCGTGTGAGGGTGCAAATCCGGAGTTCAATGATGAAAGGATCGATATAGTTGACTAGAGGGGGGGGGGTGAATAGGCAACTAACAATTTTTAGCTTTTCTTTACCAAATTAAACTTTGCATCAAAATAGGTTGTCTAGATATGCAACTAAGTGAGCAACCTATATGATGCAACGACAACAAGCACGCAAGTAAGTAAGAGAAACAACACAAGTAAACTAGCGAAAGTAAAGGAACAAGATAACCAAGAGTGGAGCCGGTGGAGACGAGGATGTGTTACCGAAGTTCCTTCCTTTTGAAGGGAAGTACGTCTCCGTTGGAGCGGTGTGGAGGCACAATGCTCCCCAAGAAGCCACTAGGGCCACCGTATTCTCCTCACGCCCTCACACAATGCGAGATGCCGTGATTCCACTATTGGTGCCCTTGAAGGCGGCGACCGAACCTTTACAAACAAGGTTGGGGCAATCTCCACAACTTAATTGGAGGCTCCCAACGACACCACAAAGCTTCACCACAATGGACTATGGCTTCGCGGTGACCTCAACCGTCTAGGGTGCTCAAACACCCAAGAGTAACAAGATCCGCTAGGGATAAGTGGGGGAATCAAATTTCTCTTGGTGGAAGTGTAGATCGTGGCCTTCTCAACCAATCCCGAGCAAATCAACAAGTTTGATTGGCTAGGGAGAGAGATCGGGCGAAAATGGAGCTTGGAGCAACAATGGAGCTTTTTGGGGAAGAGGTAAGTCAACTTTGGGGAAGAAGACCCCTTTATATAGTGGGGGGAACAAACCAACCGTTACCCCCCCTCTGCCCCGAAGAGAGCGGTAGTACCGCTGTGCCAGCGGTACTACCGCTTGCAACACTAAGCGGTACTACCGCCCAAAAGCGCGGTACTACCGCTTGGTCCACAGCGGTACTACCGCACAGGAGCGGTACTACGGCCCCCCACAGCCGCGGCCAGTACCGTAAAACCCGACACGAAAAATGAGCCCTCGAATCGAGGCGGTACTAGCACGAGACCAGAGCGGTACTACGGCTTGGGGCCACCAGCGGTACTCATGCTCTGGAGCGGTACTACCGCGCCCAGAGCGGTACTACCGCTTGTGGCACCCAAGCGGTACTACCGCTCCGTCCCGCGGTACCACCGCTGGGACCAGAGATAGCACACACACGGAGCTACTAGCGGTACTACTGCTCTGGGCGGTACTACCGCTCCGGAGCGGTACTACCGCTTGTACCACCCAAGCGGTACTACCGCTCTGGCCCGCGGTACTACCGCTGGGACCAGAGAGGGCACAAAGTAAGGAGAATCCAAGCCCATCAACGAAACGGAAAGGCTCGGAGGGAGGGGCAAAGGAAGTGTACGTGATGATTCCGCCCTAGCCTTTCCAAAGCGGACCCCCTCTTGATAGTACGGTTATCCCTATGAAACTAGTCCACCAAACTAATCCGAAAGGACTACACCGTCTTCGCTTTAAGTTCCGAGGGGAGGATATCGTCTCGTGCCCAAAAGAATGAATCTCTGAAAAACACTCAACGCACACGATTAGTCCGCAAAAGCATTGTCATCAATCACCAAGACACCTTAGGGATAAATATGCCCTTACAATCTCCCCCTTTTTGGTGGATTGATGACAATACGGGATTTGCACAACTGGGAAAAATCAAATGGCATAAGCAAACCCCAAGTCTCTAAAATATAGACGGGCTCCCCCTAGATGTGTGCCATCAAGATAGGTGCTTTGAGCTGCACGACACACATACTAGGATCAACACTCCCCCTGTATTTTAGAGACCAACAACCTAAGCGAGAAACAAGATAGCAGGATATATAACATAATTAAGCATATCACTCAAGAGATATCAAATGACTAGAGACAAAGATACAGATATAATAATGATAGGGTAGCATATGTCTCACACCATATGACGCGAACTAAAGTCTTACGGAACACAAAACCAAGCAAACGCAAGTTCCAAGCAAAACACAAGGTATCACATAACGAAAGCACAAAGGCAAAGACACACTCGCAGACGCAAATCCCTAAACTCTCTCCCCCTTTGGCATCGAGACACCAAAAGGGGCAAAGAGCTAACCTACGGCTCCAGGTGAGAGCATCAGGATTCTGCATGATCATCTGCACTGCCGTCCGCGCCCGGAAACTGCTCGGCATCGGAGTCGGTCCACGGACAGTGCTGCTGGATCCACTCCTCCTCCTCAGTAATCTGACCCTCTGAGCCGCTAGTGACTGTCGCACCCATCTGACGCATCAGTTCCTTGTGTCGTCCTCTTGCCTTCTTCTCAGCCACATGAGTCATGTACTGACCATGAGACTCCATGCAGAACAGCTTCTTCATCTTGTGTTTCAGCTTCTTTGCCCAAGAGGGCTCTGCTACAGAAGGCTCTGTCCCAGGTGGCACATACTCCTCATCATCATCCCCGGTCTCCATGGCAGCAGCAGAAGATGGAGCTCCAGATCTACCCCAGTTATCCTTCTTCCTCAGACGCTTGATCTCATGAGAGACCAACTCTCCAGTCTCCAGCTGCTCATCAGGATAGGTACGTCTCCAGGCCCTCTCAATAAGCAACATGATGAACGGACCATAGATTGGGCACTTGCGCTCAGAGACAGCCGCCAAAAGCTCAGACCACATGACATGAGAGATGTCCAGAGACTCGCCGGTGTTTACGTCCTTCTCACGCTGGCAGAAGAGAAGCATGTCCACAAGGTAAGAGTGCACCATGTCCAGATTCCCAATGCGAGGGAAGAGAGTCTCGCGGAAGATGCGGTGAAGGATGTCCAAATAGGTAGACAACTCATAGGTTTCCTTCCTGGTCTCAGGGTGGACCTTCCGAGTACAGTAGGGCCAGAGGGCTTGCTTGTGAGTGGAGGTGGTATTCTGGTGAGGACGAAAACCAACTGGAGTCTCAAGCCCTTGATCTTCCACCTCAAGCAGCCCCATGAAGGCCTGCCACTTGACAGCTAGCACCTTTCCATTTGTCATCCAAGTCAGAGTCCTGTCTGCGTCAGTCCCTAGGTGAACAGTGGCAAAGAACTGTGCCAGCAAATCTGCATCAAAGTCTTTGTTGAACTGCATGATCCTGAGAATGTTCAACTGAGAGCACATCTGTAGAGCATCACCAAAGTACTCAGGGTCCTTCTCCATGGCATCCGTGTTGATGGAATGAACATTGACATAGAGATTCTTCTTGGCTTTGATCACATCAAAGTATGTGGAATACTGAAACCGGTTCCAGAACGGGCGGTTGACAAGATTGGGTTCTTGTTCTTCCTCATAGGGGTTGCGCCTTCGCTTGTCCCAAAATTCCCTGCTAGACATCTCAGTCACTTTCCTGCCACTTGGCTTTGGTCGGCTGGAAATCTTCTTTGTGCGAGGAGGATTAGCACTTGAGGAAGCACCCCCTGCCGGCTGTGGAGCACTGGAAGAACCACCTGCAGGCTCAGATGAGCGGTACCGCTTCGACGTTGAACGCCCAGGGTTGACACGACGGACTTGCTGCTCAGGATGTTCATCACCTGGAACCAAACACACGGACACAAGAAACAACCAGTAGAAACGATCAAAACCAAATAAACACAACAAAGATGGATCAACATGTGGTAGGAAACAATGGAACTGGGCATCCAGCGGTAGTACCGTGCCTGCTCAGCGGTAGTACCGCTTATCCTCAGAAGCGGTAGTACCGCTCCTTGGAGCGGTAGTACCGCTCCAGCGGTAGTACCGCGCCATATGGGCGGTAGTACCGCTCGAGACGGGGCACGGCGGATCCCTACTGCCGTGGTCAGATCCGGCACTACCGGGGATGCCAAATTCAAAAATAAACCTATCAAACATCAATCCAAAGAGTCTAGTTGCCTTCTCCAACCTACTCAAGCCTAGATTTGGCCAAAAATCTAGAGATGCAACTACTATTGCCCCTAAAACGCAAGATCTGAAAACTAGACACGAAGAGAAGAGGAACGGGGGCAATACCGGCATCCATGGCAAGAGAACGAGGTGGGGATCGACTCCACCGAAGGAAATGGAGAGGAATGGTCCGGAGACGGAGGGCCGCCGGAGCCTTCCCGCGGCGAGGTGGCGCTGGAGAGAGGAAGAGGAACCAGGGGACGAAGCACATGGGTATGGGGTGGAGGAAACCACCCCTGCCCACGACTTAACCCCCTGGCCCCGCCCCTCAGCGGTAGTACCGTGGTGAGGGGCGGTAGTACCGCTTAGCCGAATAGGCGGTAGTACCGCCCTGTTGAGCGGTAGTACCGCGCCAGCGGTAGTACCGCTCCTTCACAACGGTAGTACCGCCCAGCGCGACACAAACTAGACTCTACACACATGGTGCAAAACGAAAGACGGGAAACAATGGCAAGAAGACCAACAAGAGCACTAGCAAGAGAACAAGAATCACACACCTCTATACGAGAGGGCGGTGGCCGAGGCCACCTATGTTTGAGTCACTTGGTATGGCACCGCGAAGAATTATCCTTGGGCCCATGACCAAAGCTCGTCTATGAAGCACTAGTACCATCAAAAATGGCTAATGTGGAAGAGTGAGATTAGTTTATGCATTGTGGGGGGAGGGAAAGTTCATTGAGAGAACAACACTCCCCCTACGTCCATGCCTACACCTAGACAAGAAAGCACAATGAATGTGAGGGGTGTGCAAAGGTTCAAACCACATTGCTCGAATCAATGATATTTAGCTCATGCCTTAACTCGCGAAATCTTGCTTCATCCAATGGCTTCGTGAAAATATCTGCAAGATTATCATGAGTGTTGACATAGTTGAGCTCGATCTCCCCTCGCCTAATATGATCCCGGATGAAGTGATACCGAATCTCAATATGCTTTGTCTTGAAGTGTTGCACCGGGTTGAGAGAAATCTTGATAGCACTTTCATTGTCACACCAAAGAGGCACTTTGTCACAAATGACACCGTAATCCTTTAAAGTTTGCCTCATCCATAAGAGTTGTGCACAACAACTTCCGGCCGCCACATACTCCGCTTCAGTGGACGAGAGAGACACACAACTTTGCTTTTTGGAAGACCAACTTACCAAAGAGCAACCAAGAAATTGGCACCCTCCGAAAGTGGACTTCCTATCCACTTTGTCTCCCGCCCAATCGGAGTCCGAAAAACCTACAAGCTTGAAGTTTGCTCCTCTTGGGTACCATAGGCCAAAGTTTGGGGTATGAGCCAAATATCGAAAGATTCGCTTGACCGCCACAAAGTGGCTTTCCTTAGGTGCGGCTTGAAACCGTGCACATATTCCCACACTCAACATGATATCCGGTCTAGATGCACAAAGGTAAAGCAAGGATCCAATCATAGAGCGATATACCTTTTGATCCACCGCTTTACCATTGGGATCAATGTCAAGTTGGCACTTGGTGGGCATTGGAGTGGAAGCCAGCTTGACATCACTTAGCTTGAATCTCTTTAGCATGTCTTGAGTGTATTTGGCTTGGTTGATGAAGGTTCCTTCTCTTCTTTGTTTGATTTCGAATCCGAGAAAGAACTTCAACTCTCCCATCATGGACATCTTGAACTTTGAGGTCATGAGAGCGGCAAATTCTTCATTGAATGCTTTGTTAGGGGAACCAAAAATAATATCATCCACATATAGTTGGCACACAAACAACTCCCCTTTGACCTTCTTAGTAAAAAGAGTGGGGTCGATTTTCCCGATTTCGAATCCACGATCTTGTAACAACTCCGTAAGATGCTCATACCACGCACGTGGGGCTTGTTTAAGGCCATAGAGCGCCTTGTGGAGTTGATACACATGATCGGGGAAATAGGGATCTTCGAACCCGGGGGGTTGTTTGACATATACCAACTCATTTATGGGACCATTAAGAAAGGCACTCTTCACATCCATTTGTTGCAAAGTGAAATTATGATGAGAAGCATAAGCAATCAACAAACGAATAGATTCAAGACGAGCAACGGGGGCAAAGGTTTCACCGTAGTCGATACCCTCGACTTGGGAGTAGCCTTGTGCCACTAGACGAGCCTTGTTGCGAACAATGATTCCATGAGCGTCTTGCTTGTTCTTGAATATCCACTTGGTTCCAATGACATTATGATTCCCGGTTGGCCTTGGCACTAACTTCCACACTTGGTTATGTTCGAAGTTGTTGAGTTCTTCATGCATGGCGTTGAGCCAATCCGGGTCCTCAAGCGCTTCATAAACCTTTTGGGGTTCGACACAAGAAACAAACGCATGATGTTCACAATAGTTTGCTAATTGTCTACGAGTGCTTACCCCCTTTCTTAGGCTTCCAACCACATTCTCCATGAGATGACCTTTGGTGGTGAGCTTGGAAGCGATCTTAGCGGCACGACGCTCCAATTCCTCCTCGGAAGTGAAGTGAGGAGGGGTAACTTGATCATCTCGAGCATCGTCTTGAGCTAGTTCTTGATCTTGAACTAGCTCGAAGGGAAGAACTTGACCTTGGGCATCATTTGGTGGATCACCACCATCTTGAGGTTGATCTTGTTCATGAGGTTGAGGGCCTTCACTTTGTTCTTCGGAAGCGTGTGGGTCTTGGGTTGGTGATGGCTCCACTTGATTGGAGCATTGTCCTTCTCCTTCGGCCACAAGGGGTTCCTCAACGGGTAGGATATAACCAATACCCATTCTTCTTATGGCTTGGGGAGGAATTTCATCACCTACATCACAAGTACCACTTTGCTCCACTTGGGAGCCGTTATTTTCATCAAACTCCACGTTACACGTCTCCTCAATAAGTCCCGTGGACTTATTGAGAACACGGTAAGCATGGGAGTTTGTAGCATAACCAACAAATATGCCCTCATGAGCTCTAGTCTCAAATTTAGACAAACGAACACCTTTCTTGAGAATGAAACACTTACACCCGAACACCCGAAAGTACTTGAGGTTGGGCTTGTTCCCGGTGAGGATCTCATATGGAGTCTTGTTCAAGCCTTTGCGAAGATAGAGCCGATTTGAAGCATGACACGCGGTGTTGATGGCTTCGGCCCAAAAGTTGTATGGAGACTTGAACTCCGCCATCATGGTCCTTGCCGCATCCATCAACGTCCGATTCTTCCTCTCCGCAACACCATTTTGTTGAGGGGTGTAAGGTGCGGAATATTGATGCTTGATCCCCTCATCACTGAGAAACTCATCCAAGGTGTAGTTCTTGAACTCGGTGCCGTTGTCACTTCTTATTGTCAAGATCTTTGTATTGTGTTGACGTTGGGCTTCATTTGCAAAGTCAATGACTGTTTGTTGGATCTCACTCTTCCTCTTGAAGAAATACACCCACGTGTATCTAGAGTAGTCATCCACAATTACCAAGAAGTACTTTCTACCCCCAAGACTATCAAAGGATGGAGGCCCAAAGAGATCCACATGAAGGAGCTCCAACGGCCTCTTCGAGTAAATAAGAGTCGTGGGAGGGTGAACCTTCTCATGAAGCTTTCCTTCGATACAAGCACTGCAAGCACGATCTTTGGCAAAACTAACGTTCGTTAGTCCACGGACATGGTCCCCCTTGAGAAGACTTTGCAAAGATCTCATATTGACATGGGCTAAACGGCGATGCCACAGCCACCCCACGTCAACTTTAGCCATTAGGCATGTCGCGGTCTTAGTGGGTTGCTCCGAAAAGTTAATCACATAGAGACCGTTCTCGACATGCCCAACAAAGGCTACTTTAAGAGTCTTGCTCCACAAGAGGGCCACGGTATCAATATCAAAGAAGGTGGCAAAGCCCATGATAGCAAGTTGACGAACGGAAAGTAAATTGTATGCAAGGGACTCAACTAGCATGACCTTCTCGATCGTGAGATCATGAGAAATGGCAACTTTGCCGAGTCCCAGTACCTTAGAAGACGAGGCATCACCCCACTCGACATTGGTGGGCATAGATGGATTCTTGTGCACGTCCACCACCAAGTCCTTGCTTCCGGTCATATGATTTGTAGCTCCACTATCGAGCAACCATGATCCCCCACCAGAAGCAAATACATACAAGAGATCAATGCTTGGTTTTAGGTACCCATTTTGTAATGGGTCCTTTGATGTTAGCAACAAGGGTCTTAGGAACCCAAATAGACCATTCAATGTACTCATGAGGAGAACCAACGAATTTGGCATAAACATGCCCATCACTAGCACGGCATAACACATAAGAAGGATTAAAGTCGCCGGCTTTGTTGGAAGGAGTGGCATTGCTCTTCTTGACACCTCCACCCTTCACATTGTTCTTCTTCTCCTTGGAAGTACCCTCTCCCTCCTTCACAAAAGTTTGCTTGAGAGGAGGAGGTCGCTTGGTCTTGTCATTCTTCTTCTTGTTCTTGGGATTGGGTGCGAACCCAATCCCCTCCTTGGCCACAACTTCCTTTTGATTGCTCAAGAGGTCGTTGAGGTTCTTCTCACCTTGTATGCATGACATGAGGCCTTTCTCAAGTTGCTCCTTTAGCTTAGCATTCTCCTCAACAAGATGCACATGCTCACAACACGGGTTAGTAGCATTTGCATTATCAATTAACACCATATGAGGAAAGGTGGCTTTCTCCTTTGTTAGCTTCACTTGGAGTTGATCATGAGACTCCTTGAGGCTAGCATGAATGCCCTTCAAGACTTTGTGAGCCTTGTCGAGGATGCCAAACTCCTCTTTGAGTCTAGCAAGATCAGCCCCAAGTATAGCCTTCTCGGAGTTTAGGACACGAGACACAACAAGAGCATGATCAAGATCCTTCTTTAACTTAGCATGATCATCGTTGTATGACTCCTCAAGAGCCAAACGAAGACCACGCTCTTCGTCAAGAGCATTGGAAAGATCCGAAATCTCATCGGCATAGTCACGACTATGCCCCTCCATCTTAGAGATGGTATCTTCGTGAGCCTCGATCATGTCATTGGCTTCACCAAGTTGTTCCAAGAGAGCAACGAAGTGCTTCTTGGATTTTCCCTTGAGTTTACTCATAAAGATCTCAAACTCATTTTCCTCCACATTTGTTCCCTCATGTTCATCAATACTATCCGTCGAAGAAGGATGATTAATGATGGTAGTTTTGATGTTGGAGGTTACCTTATTGGTGGCTTTAGCCATGAGGCACTTGGCGGTGATGTTCTCATTGGGTGAGTCGAAGAGAGACACCCGTGGAGTCTTGGCAACGGCAACGGAGGCCATGGCAACCGACTCACTATCTTCATCATTGTCATCATCCTCATTGTACTCTTCTTGAACCACCAACGCCTTGAAGGGAGTCTTCTTGGTGAAGTTGCTCTTGTTGGGGAACGACTTGGCCTTGTCTTTTCTAATGAGCTTGCCACCATTGTCTTCCCTCTTCTCGTAAGGGCATTCCGCAACAAAGTGGCTCACATTGCCACAATTGAAGCAAGTCCTCATCCGTTGCTTGCCCTTTGCGCCACTTGAGTTGCTTTTGTTGAAGTTTGGCCTCGTGTTCTTCTTGCTCCAAAATTGCCTTGACGCAAGAGCCATGTGTTCATGATAGGCATACTTCGTATCTTCGAGGTTGCCCTCCTCTTCTTCCTCTTCATCCTCTTCCTCCATACTAGCCTTGGCCTTTAGAGCAAGGTTGGGCTTCTTTACTCTTTGAGAGCGAAGGACCACATTGTCGGCGGTCTTGTCCAAGATGCTCATAGCAACAAACTCATCTAACACTTCACTTGATGACAAAGTGTGGAAGTCCGGCCTTTGACGAATTACAGAGGACATGGCTTTGTGGTAGGGCATCATTGCCTTGAGGAATTTGCGCTTGATCCAATTGTCATCCGTGTCCTTACTTCCATGATCTCGGAGAGAGACCGCAAGTTTGGTCACTCTCCGAAAAAGCTCACGAGGTTCTTCATCTTCTTTCATTGCAAACTCGTCGGCTTCATCTTGCACCACTTCATAGTTGGAGCGTTGAATGCTTGCGCTTCCCCGATAGAGGGAAACAACTTGGAGCCAAGCATCTTTGGCCACGGTGTAAGGCCGGAGATGAGGAAGATCTTCGGGCGGGATTGCTTCTTGGATGATGAAGAGAGCATTCTCATTGAATTGATGATCCACCACTTCTCTAGGAGTGAAGTTGCTTCGGTCATGCGGATAAAAGCCTTCTTCAATGATTCTCCAAAGGTTAGTGTTCACATGATTTAAATGACGCTTAAAACGATAGACCCAAGAATCAAAATCTACATTCTTCTCAATCTTAGGGGCCGGGCCGGCATGATTCAAATGAGTGGAAGGAAGCGGTCCACCATAGACGGGTGGAGGTTCCACATGGGCAAAGATGCCGGTGCCATTTTTATCACTAGAACAAGGAGCCTTCTCGCTCGAAGCTTCCCCCTTGTCGGAGGTAGCATCCGTCACCTTGTTAGCGGGATCACCCACTTTCAACGGTGCGGTTGTAAGTTTAAGCCCTTCTAAGAATTTATTCAACATGCTTTCAACCTTGGTCGTCATGGAAGTTTTCAATGTGTCCAACGCCACATTGAACTCCTCACGAGAGACCGCGGTTCCCCCATCTCCCGTAGACGAGACAGGATTTTCACCGGAGTGCTCCTCCGCACGGTCTACGACGTTAACCATACTCTTTGGACGGTAAAGTCCTTAATAAAGAGACGAGGCTCTGATACCAATTGAAAGGATCGATATAGTTGACTAGAGGGGGGGGGGGTGAATAGGCAACTAACAATTTTTAGCTTTTCTTTACCAAATTAAACTTTGCATCAAAATAGGTTGTCTAGATATGCAACTAAGTGAGCAACCTATATGATGCAACGACAACAAGCACGCAAGTAAGTAAGAGAAACAACACAAGTAAACTAGCGAAAGTAAAGGAACAAGATAACCAAGAGTGGAGCCGGTGGAGACGAGGATGTGTTACCGAAGTTCCTTCCTTTTGAAGGGAAGTACGTCTCCGTTGGAGCGGTGTGGAGGCACAATGCTCCCCAAGAAGCCACTAGGGCCACCGTATTCTCCTCACGCCCTCACACAATGCGAGATGCCGTGATTCCACTATTGGTGCCCTTGAAGGCGGCGACCGAACCTTTACAAACAAGGTTGGGGCAATCTCCACAACTTAATTGGAGGCTCCGAACGACACCACAAAGCTTCACCACAATGGACTATGGCTTCGCGGTGACCTCAACCGTCTAGGGTGCTCAAACACCCAAGAGTAACAAGATCCGCTAGGGATAAGTGGGGGAATCAAATTTCTCTTGGTGGAAGTGTAGATCGTGGCCTTCTCAACCAATCCCGAGCAAATCAACAAGTTTGATTGGCTAGGGAGAGAGATCGGGCGAAAATGGAGCTTGGAGCAACAATGGAGCTTTTTGGGGAAGAGGTAAGTCAACTTTGGGGAAGAAGACCCCTTTATATAGTGGGGGGAACAAACCAACCGTTACCCCCCCTCTGCCCCGAAGAGAGCGGTAGTACCGCTGTGCCAGCGGTACTACCGCTTGCAACACTAAGCGGTACTACCGCCCAAAAGCGCGGTACTACCGCTTGGTCCACAGCGGTACTACCGCACAGGAGCGGTACTACGGCCCCCACAGCCGCGGCCAGTACCGTAAAACCCGACACGAAAAATGAGCCCTCGAATCGAGGCGGTACTAGCACGAGACCAGAGCGGTACTACGGCTTGGGGCCACCAGCGGTACTCATGCTCTGGAGCGGTACTACCGCGCCCAGAGCGGTACTACCGCTTGTGGCACCCAAGCGGTACTACCGCTCCGTCCCGCGGTACCACCGCTGGGACCAGAGATAGCACACACACGGAGCTACTAGCGGTACTACTGCTCTGGGCGGTACTACCGCTCCGGAGCGGTACTACCGCTTGTACCACCCAAGCGGTACTACCGCTCTGGCCCGCGGTACTACCGCTGGGACCAGAGAGGGCACAAAGTAAGGAGAATCCAAGCCCATCAACGAAACGGAAAGGCTCGGAGGGAGGGGCAAAGGAAGTGTACGTGATGATTCCGCCCTAGCCTTTCCAAAGCGGACCCCCTCTTGATAGTACGGTGATCCCTATGAAACTAGTCCACCAAACTAATCCGAAAGGACTACACCGTCTTCGCTTTAAGTTCCGAGGGGAGGATATCGTCTCGTGCCCAAAAGAATGAATCTCTGAAAAACACTCAACGCACACGATTAGTCCGCAAAAGCATTGTCATCAATCACCAAAACACCTTAGGGATAAATATGCCCTTACAATCACCAAAACATCTCTTTAATTCTTGTTTCAATATCATTAATTAATTATCATGCTTGATTAATTATTACCTGATTAAATTCAATTCTCGTAAAGGCCCTGAAGCAGGCGCGGGGGACTGATATGTGTGCATTCTACGTTTGCGAGAACATTCGCATGATGGCGTCCGAAAGGAGCAGATCTCAAAGACAGGACTAGGTACGTTTGTCAGAACACTATTCACAATTTTTACACCATTATGGATATCTAGTCACACAACTAATACACATGCATATTGATTTCCTTCTTAACAGTTCAGAGAGGTGCCGGAGCAGCTCGTAACAACGGAGCGCATACTAGTACTTCAAGAGGAAATAGCGGGATTTTTGCTCGACCAGGTCATAGATCCCAAAGGAGAATACTATTACCCGCTACCGCCCCCATGAACCACTTGTCATCGTGCTCCGAAGGCACCAAGGCAACATGTAGGAGAAATTGTATATATATATACATGTGTATGTGTGAATAATTAATGGT